>NW_027144230.1:0-40011 GCF_026170545.1 Melanerpes formicivorus | reverse complement strand
AGACCCCAGCCCCAGCCCTGCCCCATCCCTGCCCCCAGCCCTGGCCCCAGCCCTGCCCCAGCCCCAGCCCAGCACCAGCCCCGGCCCGAGCCCAGCCCCATCACTACCCCAGCCCTGCCCAAGCCTTGCTTCCAGCCCCAGCCCCCTGCACCAGCCCTGGCCCCTCCCCCAGCTCAGCCCCAGCCCAGCTCCAGCCCTGCCCCAGCCCCAGCCCCAACCCAGCCCCAGCCCTGCCCCCAGCCCCAGCCCCAGCCCCAGCCTAGCCCCGGCCCAAGCCCTAGCCGTTCCCCAGCCCTTGCTCAGCCCCAACCCAGCCCCCACCTCCAGCCCTGCCCCCAGACCCAGACCCAGCCCTGGCCCCAGCCTCCAGTCCCAGCCCAGCCCCAGCCCAGCCCCAGCCGTGCCCCCTGCGCCGGCCCCAGCCCCCAGCCCCAGCCCTGCCCCAGCCCTGCCACCAGCCCTGCCCCAGACCTTCCCCAGCCCAAGCCCCAGCCCCAGCCCCAGCCCCATCCATTCCCCCAGCCCAGCCCCAGCCCCAGCCCCAGCCCTGCCCTCAGCCAAGCCCCAGCCCCAGCCACCGCCCAGCCCAGCCCTGGACCCAGCCCCAGTCCCAGCCCCGGCCCCAGCCCCGACCCCAGCCAAGCCCCACTCACGGCCCCATCCCCGGCCCCAGCCCAGCTCCAGCCACAGCCCAGCCACAGCCCCCGCCCTGCCCCTGCCCCAGCCCTGCCCCAGCCCAGCCCCAGCCCCAGCCCAGCCTCAGCCCCAGCCTCCAGCCACAGCCCTGCCCAAGCCTTGGTTCCAGCCCGAGCCCCAACCCTGCCCAAGCCCCGGCCCCAGCCCGGCCCCAGCCCTGCCCCAGCCCCAGCCCAGCCCCAGCCCCAGCCCAAGCCCTACCCCAGCCCTGCCCCAGCCCCATCCATCAGCCCCAGCCAAGACCCAGCCCTCAGCCCCAGCCCCAAGCCCCAGCCCCAGCCCCAGTCCTGCCCCGGCCCAGCCATGCCCCCCAGCCCAGCCCCTGCCCTGGACCCAGCCCCAGCCCAGCCCCCAGCCCCAGCCCCAGGCCTGCCCCAGCCCAGCCCCAGCCACAGCCCAGCCCCAGCCCTGGACCTAGCCCCAGTCACAGCCCTGGCCCCAGCCCCAGCCCCAGCCCCAGCCCCAGCCCTGCCCTGCCCCAGCCCCAACCCCAGCCACTGCCCCTGCCCCAGCCCTGGACCCAGTCCCCAGCCCCAGCCCCACCCCCCGGCCCCAGCCCCGGCCCCAGCCCAGCCCTAGCCCAGCCCTGCCCTCAGCCCAGCCCCAGGCCCGGACCCAGCCCCAGCCCTGAGCCGAACCCCAACCCCAGCCTGGCCCCAGCCCTGCCCTAGCTCCAGCCCTAGCCCTGTCCCCAGCCTCGGCCCGTGCCCCTGCCCCAGTCCCAGTCCTGCCCCATCCCAGGCCCCAGCCCCAGCCCTGCCCCCAGCCCAGCCCCAGACCCAGCCTGGCCCCAGCCCTGGCCCCAGCCCTGCCCCAGCCCAGCCACAGCCACCGCCCAGCCCTAGCCCTGGACCCAGCCCCAGCCCCAGCCCCACACCTGGCCCCAACCCCTGCCCCAGCCAAGCCCCAGCCCCAGTCCAGACCCTGCCCTGGACCCAGTCCCAGCCACCGCCCAGACCCAGCCCTGCCCCCAGCCCAGCCCCAGCCCCACCCTGGACCCAGCCCCCAGCCCCACCCCAGCCTCATCCCCAGTCCAGGCCCAGACCTTCCCCAGCCCAAGCCCCAGCCCCAGCCCCAGCCCCATCCGTTCCTCCAGCCCAGCCCAAACCCAGCCCCAGCCCTGCCCCCAGCCAAGCCTAAGCCCCAGCCAAAGCCCTGCCCCCAGCCCAGCCACCAGCCTCCGCCCAGCCCCAGCCCTGGACCCAGCCCCAGCCCCAGCCCTCTCCCAGTCCCCGCCCCAGCCCCAGCCCCGGCCCCAGCCAAGCCTCACACACACGGCCCCATCCCCGGCCCCAGCCAGGCTCCAGCCACAGCCCAGCCACAGCCCCCGCCCTGCCCCTGCCCCAGCCCTGCCCCAGCCCCAGCCCCAGCCCCAGCCCAGCCCCCTGCCGTGGACCCAGCCCCCAGCCCCACCCCAGCCTCATCCCCAGTCCAGGCCCAGACCTTCCCCAGCCCAAGCCCCAGCCCCAGCCCCAGCCCCATCCGTTCCTCCTGCCCAGCCCAGCCCCAGCCCCAGCCCCAGCCCCTGCCCCCAGCCCAGCCCCAGCCCCAGCCAAAGCCCTGCCCCAGCCCAGCCCCAGCCACCGCCCAGCCCCCAGCCCTGCCCTGGACCCAGCCCCAGCCCCACCCCAGCCTCATCCCCAGTCCAGGCCCAGACCTTCCCCAGCCCAAGCCCCAGCCCCAGCCCCAGCCCCATCCGTTCCCCCAGCCCAGCCCAGCCCCAGCCCCAGCCCTGCCCCCAGCCCAGCCCCAGCCCCCAGCCAAAGCCCTGCCCCAGCCCAGCCCCAGCCACCGCCCAGCCCCAGCCCTGGACCCAGCCCCAGCCCCAGCCCCCTCCCAGTCCCCGCCCCAGCCCCAGCCCTGGCCCCAGGCAAGCCCCACTCACAACCCCCATCCCCGGCCCCAGCCCAGCTCCAGCCACAGCCCAGCCACAGACCCCGCCCTCCCCCCTGCCCCAGCCCTGCCCCAGCCCAGCCCCAGCCCCAGCCCAGCCCCTGCCGTGGACCCAGCCCCAGCCCAGCCCCAGCCCTGGACCCAGCCCCAGTCGCAGCCCCGGCCCCAGCGCAGCCCTAGCCCAGCCCCAGCCCAGCCCTAGCCTAGCCCCAGCCCCACCCTCAGCCCCACCCCAGCTTTAGCCACAGTCCAGCCACAGCCCTGGACCTAGCCCCAGCCCAGCCCCAGCCCCAGCCACAGCCCTGCCCCAGCCCTGGACACAGCCCCAGCCCTAGCCCAGCCCCAGACCCAGCCACAGCCCAACCCCAGCCCCGGCCCTACCCCTACCCAATCCCAGTCCATGCCCAGCCCCAGCCCTGCCCAGCCCCAGCCCAGCCCCAGCCACCGCCCAGCCCTAGCCCTGGACCCAGCCCCAGCCCTAGCCCCACACCTGGCCCCAACCCCTGCCCCAGCCAAGCCCCAGCCCCAGTCCAGACCCTGCCCTGGACCCAGTCCCAGCCCCCAGCCCCACCCCAGCCTGATCCGCTGCCCAGCCCCAGCCCTGCCCCAGCCCAAGCTCCAGCCCCAGCCCCATCCCCATTCCTGCCCCCAGTCCAGCCCCAGCCCCAGCCATGCCCCATCCCAGCCCCAGCCCCAGCCCCAGCCCAAGCCCTGCCCCAGTCCCTGCCCCAGCCCGGTCCTGGTCCCAGCCCAGCCTCAGACCAGCCCCAGCACTGGCCCAGCCAAAGCCCCAACCCCAGCCCAGCCCCAGCCCTGACCCAGCCCCAGCCCTAGCCCAGCCCTGCCCTCAGCCCAGCCCCAGGCCCGGACCCAGCCCCGGCCTCAGCCCAGCCCTAACCTAGCCCTGCCCCAGCCCCAGGCCTAGCCCAGCCCTGCCCTCAGCCCAGCCCCAGCCCTGGACCAAGCCCCAGCCCTGAGCCGAACCCAACCCCAGCCTGGCCCCAGCCCTGCCCTAGCTCCAGCCCTAGCCCTGTCCCCAGCCTCGGCCCGTGCCCCTGCCCCAGTCCCAGTCCTGCCCCATCCCAGGCCCCAGCCCCAGCCCTGCCCCCAGCCCAGCCCCAGACCCAGCCTGGCCCCAGCCCTGGCCCCAGCCCTGCCCCAGCCCTGCCCCAGTCCTGCCGCAGCCCCATTCCTAGCCCCAGCCCTGCCCCATCCCCGGAGCCAGCCCCCAGCCCCAGCCCAGCCCCAGCCCCGGCCCGAGCCCAGCCCCAGCCCTGCCCAAGCCTTGGTTCCAGCCCCGGCCCTAGCCCTGCCCAGCCCCAGCCCTGCCCGAACCCCAGCCCAGCCCCAGGCCCGGCCCCAGCCCAGCCCCAGCCCTGCCCCATCCCTGCCCTCAGCCCCAGCCCCAGCCCTACTCCAGCCCTGGCCACAGCCCCAGCCCCAGCCCAGCCTTCAGCCCCGACCCCAGTCCTCAGCCCCGACCCCAGCCCCAGCCTAGCCCCTGCCCAAGCCCTAGCCGTGCCCCAGCCCTTCCTCAGCCCCAACCCAGCCCCCACCTCCAGCCCTGCCCCCAGCCCCAGCCCCAGCCCTGGCCCCAGCCTCCAGCCCCAGCCCAGCCCCAGCTGTGCCCCCTGGCCCGGCCAAAGCCCCCAGACCCAGCCCAGACCCAGCCCCCAGCCTAGCCCTGCCCCCAGCTCAGCCCCAGCCCAGCCTTAGCCCCAGCCCAGCCCCAGCCCCAGCCCCAGTCCCAGCTCAGCCCTGCCCCCAGACCTGGTCCAGGACGCAGCCATGCCCCAGCCCTGCCCCCAGCCCCAGCCCCAACCCAGCCCCAGCCCTGCCACCAGCCCAATCCCAGCCCCAGCTAATCCCTGCCCCCAGACCCGGCCCCGTCCCAGTCCAGCTCCAGCCCTGCCCCAGCCCTGCCACCAGCCCAACCCCAGCCCTGCCCCAGACCTGGCCCCAGCCCAGCCCCAACCCTGCCCAAGCCCCGGCCCCAGCCCCAGCCCCAGCCCTGCCCAAGCCTTGGTTCCAGACCCAGCCCCAGCCCTGCCCCATCCCTGCCCCCAGCCCTGGCCCCAGCCCTGCCCCAGCCCCAGCCCAGCACCAGCCCCGGCCCGAGCCCAGCCCCATCACTACCCCCAGCCCTGCCCAAGCCTTGTTTCCAGCCCCAGCCCCTGCACCAGCCCCGGCCCCTCCCCCAGCTCAGCCCCAGCCCAGCTCCAGCCCTGCCCCAGCCCTGCCACCATTCCTGCCCCAGTCCTGCCCCAGCCCCATTCCTAGCCCCGGCCCTGCCCCATCCCCGGAGCCAGCTCCCAGCCCCAGGCCAGCCCCAGCCCAGCCCTAGCCCAGCCCTGACCCAGCCCCAGACCCAGCCCAGCTCTGCCCTCAGCCCAGCCCCAGCCCTGGACCAAGCCCCAGCCCTGAGCCGAACCCAGCCCCAGCCTGGCCCCAGCCCTGCCCTAGCTCCAGCCCTAGCCCAGTCCCCAGCCTCGGCCCGTGCCCCTGCCCCAGTCCCAGTCCTGCCCCAGCCCAGCCCACAGCCCCAGCCCTGCCCTCAGCCCAGCCCCAGACCCAGCCTGGCACCAGCCCTGTCCCCAGCCCCAGCCACAGCCTAGCCCCAGGCCCAGCCCCAGCCTAGCCCTGGCTCCTGCCCCAGCCCTGGCTCCAGCCCCAGCCCCAGCCCTGCCCATGCCTTCGTTCCAGCCCCAGCCCCAGCCCTGCCCCAACCCAGCCCCAGCCCAAGGCCCAGTCTCAAGCCTAGTCCTGCCCCAGCCCTGGCCCCAATCCAGCCCCAGCCCTACCCCTACCTCAGCCCTAGCCCCAGCCCTGTCCGCAGCCCCAGCCCCAGCCCCAGCCCCATCCTTGCCCCCAGCCCAGCCCTAGCCCGGCCCCAGCCCCAGCCCCAGCCCTGCCCTGGACCCAGCCCCAGCCCCAGCCCAGCCTCATCCCCAGCCCAGGCCCAGCCCTGCCCCAGCCCAAGCCCCAGCCCCAGCCCCATCCCCATCCCCATCCCAGTACCCAGCCCAGCCCCAGCCCCAGCCCTGTCCCATCCCTGCCCCCAGCCCCGGCCACAGCCCCAGCCACAGCCCCAGCCATGCCCCAGCCACAGCCCCAGCCATGCCCCAGACCTGCCCCTACCCCAGCCCCAGCCCCAGCCCAAGCCCTACCCCAGCCCTGCCCCAGCCCCATCCATCAGCCCCAGCCAAGACCCAGCCCTCAGCCCCAGCCCCCAGCCCCAGCCCCAGCCCCAGTCCTGCACCAGCCCTGCCCCGCCCTGCCTCAGCCTTGTCCCCAGCCCCAGCCCCAGCCCCAGCTGAGACCCAGCCCAGCCCCGGCCCCAGCCCAAGCCCCAGCCCTGCCCCAGCTCATCCCCAGACCAGCCCCGGCCCCAACCCCTGCCCCAGCCCCAGTTCCAGCCCCGGCCCTGCCCCAGCTCATCCCCAACCCAGCCCCGGCCCCAGCCTCCAGCCCCAGCCCCAGCCCAGCCCCAGCCCCAGCCCAAGCCCTACCCCAGCACAGCCCCAGCCCTAGACCCAGCCCAGCCCCTGCCCAAGCCCCAGCCCAGCCCTGCCCCCAGCTCAGCCCCAGCCCAGCCCCAGCCCTGCCCCAGCCCTGCCCAGCCACCAGCCCACCCTTGCCCCAGCCCCAGCCCAGCCCTAGCCCCAGCCCAGCTCCAGCCCAGCCTCGGTCCCAGCCTCCAGCCCCAGCCCTGCCCAAGCCTTGGTTCCAGCCCCAGCCCTAACCCTGCTCAAGCCCCGGCCCCAGCCCAGCCCCAGCCCTGCCCCAGCCCCAGCCCAGCCCTAGCCCAGCCCTGACCCAGCCCCAGCCCCAGCCTTAGCCATGCCCAAGACTTGGTTCCTGCCCCAGCCCCAGCCCTGCCCCAGCCCCACCCTCGGCCCCAGCCCAGCCCCAGTCCCAGCCCTGCCCCGGCCCAGCCATGCCCCCAGCCCAGCCCCTGCCCTGGACCCAGCCCCAGCCCAGCCCCAGCCCCAGCCCCAGGCCTGCCCCAGCCCAGCCCCAGCCACAGCCCAGCCCCAGCCCTGGACCTAGCCCCAGTCACAACCCTGGCCCCAGCCCAGCCCTAGCCCAGCCCCCGCCCCACCCTCAGCCCCAGCCCAGCTCCAGCCACAGACCAGCCACAGCCCTGGACCCAGCCCCAGCCCCAGCCCTGTCCCAGCCCAACCCCAGCCCCAGCCCAGCCCCCCGCCCCGGCCCTGCCCCAGCCCAACCCCAGCCACTGCCCTGCCCCAGCCCTGGACCCAGTCCCAGCCCCAGCCCCACCCCCGGCCCCAGCCCAGCCCTAGCCCAGCCCTGCCCTTAGCCCAGCCCCAGGCCCGGACCCAGCCCCAGCCCTGAGCCGAACCCAACCCCAGCCTGGCCCCAGCCCTGCCCTAGCTCCAGCCCTAGCCCTGTCCCCAGCCTCGGCCCGTGCCCCTGCCCCAGTCCCAGTCCTGCCCCATCCCAGGCCCCAGCCCCAGCCCTGCCCCCAGCCCAGCCCCAGACCCAGCCTGGCCCCAGCCCTGGCCCCAGCCCTGCCCCAGCCCAGCCCTCAGCCCCGACCCCAGTCCTCAGCCCCGACCCCAGCCCCAGCCTAGCCCCTGCCCAAGCCCTAGCCGTGCCCCAGCCCTTCCTCAGCCCCAACCCAGCCCCCACCTCCAGCCCTGCCCCCAGCCCCAGCCCCAGCCCTGGCCCCAGCCTCCAGCCCCAGCCCAGCCCCAGCTGTGCCCCCTGGCCCGGCCAAAGCCCCCAGACCCAGCCCAGACCCAGCCCCCAGCCTAGCCCTGCCCCCAGCTCAGCCCCAGCCCAGCCTTAGCCCCAGCCCAGCCCCAGCCCCAGCCCCAGTCCCAGCTCAGCCCTGCCCCCAGACCTGGTCCAGGACGCAGCCATGCCCCAGCCCTGCCCCCAGCCCCAGCCCCAACCCAGCCCCAGCCCTGCCACCAGCCCAATCCCAGCCCCAGCTAATCCCTGCCCCCAGACCCGGCCCCGTCCCAGTCCAGCTCCAGCCCTGCCCCAGCCCTGCCACCAGCCCAACCCCAGCCCTGCCCCAGACCTGGCCCCAGCCCAGCCCCAACCCTGCCCAAGCCCCGGCCCCAGCCCCAGCCCCAGCCCTGCCCAAGCCTTGGTTCCAGACCCAGCCCCAGCCCTGCCCCATCCCTGCCCCCAGCCCTGGCCCCAGCCCTGCCCCAGCCCCAGCCCAGCACCAGCCCCGGCCCGAGCCCAGCCCCATCACTATCCCAGCCCTGCCCAAGCCTTGCTTCCAGCCCCAGCCACCGCCCAGCCCCAGCCCTGGACCCAGCCCCAGCCCCAGCCCCCTCCCAGTCCCCCGCCCCAGCCCCAGCCCTGGCCCCAGGCAAGCCCCACTCACAACCCCATCCCCGGCCGCAGCCCAGCTCCAGCCACAGCCCAGCCACAGCCCCCGCCCTGCCCCTGCCCCAGCCCTGCCCCAGCCCAGCCCCAGCCCCAGCCCAGCCCCTGCCGTGGACCCAGCCCCAGCCCAGCCCCAGCCCTGGACACAGCCCCAGTCGCAGCCCCGGCCCCAGCGCAGCCCTAGCCCAGCCCCAGCGCAGCCCTGCCCAAGCCTTGGTTCCAGACCCCAGCCCCAGCCCTGCCCCATCCCTGCCCCCAGCCCTGGCCCCAGCCCTGCCCCAGCCCCAGCCCAGCACCAGCCCCGGCCCGAGCCCAGCCCCATCACTACCCCAGCCCTGCCCAAGCCTTGCTTCCAGCCCCAGCCCCTGCACCAGCCCTGGCCCCTCCCCCAGCTCAGCCCCAGCCCAGCTCCAGCCCTGCCCCAGCCCCAGCCCCAACCCAGCCCCAGCCCTGCCCCCAGCCCAGCCCCAGCCCCAGCCTAGCCCCGGCCCAAGCCCTAGCCGTTCCCCAGCCCTTGCTCAGCCCCAACCCAGCCCCCACCTCCAGCCCTGCCCCCAGACCCAGACCCAGCCCTGGCCCCAGCCTCCAGTCCCAGCCCAGCCCCAGCCCAGCCCCAGCCGTGCCCCCTGCGCCGGCCCCAGCCCCCAGCCCCAGCCCTGCCCCAGCCCTGCCACCAGCCCTGCCCCAGACCTTCCCCAGCCCAAGCCCCAGCCCCAGCCCCAGCCCCATCCATTCCCCCAGCCCAGCCCAGCCCCAGCCCCAGCCCTGCCCTCAGCCAAGCCCCAGCCCCAGCCACCGCCCAGCCCAGCCCTGGACCCAGCCCCAGTCCCAGCCCCGGCCCCAGCCCCGACCCCAGCCAAGCCCCACTCACGGCCCCATCCCCGGCCCCAGCCCAGCTCCAGCCACAGCCCAGCCACAGCCCCCGCCCTGCCCCTGCCCCAGCCCTGCCCCAGCCCAGCCCAGCCCCAGCCCAGCCTCAGCCCCAGCCTCCAGCCACAGCCCTGCCCAAGCCTTGGTTCCAGCCCGAGCCCCAACCCTGCCCAAGCCCCGGCCCCAGCCCGGCCCCAGCCCTGCCCCAGCCCCAGCCCAGCCCCAGCCCCAGCCCAAGCCCTACCCCAGCCCTGCCCCAGCCCCATCCATCAGCCCCAGCCAAGACCCAGCCCTCAGCCCCAGCCCCAAGCCCCAGCCCCAGCCCCAGTCCTGCCCCGGCCCAGCCATGCCCCCAGCCCAGCCCCTGCCCTGGACCCAGCCCCAGCCCAGCCCCAGCCCCAGCCCCAGCCCCAGGCCTGCCCCAGCCCAGCCCCAGCCACAGCCCAGCCCCAGCCCTGGACCTAGCCCCAGTCACAGCCCTGGCCCCAGCCCCAGCCCCAGCCCCAGCCCCAGCCCTGCCCTGCCCCAGCCCAACCCCAGCCACTGCCCTGCCCCAGCCCTGGACCCAGTCCCAGCCCCAGCCCCACCCCCGGCCCCAGCCCCGGCCCCAGCCCAGCCCTAGCCCAGCCCTGCCCTCAGCCCAGCCCCAGGCCCGGACCCAGCCCCAGCCCTGAGCCGAACCCAACCCCAGCCTGGCCCCAGCCCTGCCCTAGCTCCAGCCCTAGCCCTGTCCCCAGCCTCGGCCCGTGCCCCTGCCCCAGTCCCAGTCCTGCCCCATCCCAGGCCCCAGCCCCAGCCCTGCCCCCAGCCCAGCCCCAGACCCAGCCTGGCCCCAGCCCTGTCCCCAGCCCTGCCCCAGCCCAGCCACAGCCACCGCCCAGCCCTAGCCCTGGACCCAGCCCCAGCCCCAGCCCCACACCTGGCCCCAACCCCTGCCCCAGCCAAGCCCCAGCCCCAGTCCAGACCCTGCCCTGGACCCAGTCCCAGCCACCGCCCAGACCCAGCCCTGCCCCCAGCCCAGCCCCAGCCCCACCCTGGACCCAGCCCCAGCCCCACCCCAGCCTCATCCCCAGTCCAGGCCCAGACCTTCCCCAGCCCAAGCCCCAGCCCCAGCCCCAGCCCCATCCGTTCCTCCAGCCCAGCCCAAACCCAGCCCCAGCCCTGCCCCCAGCCAAGCCTAAGCCCGAGCCAAAGCCCTGCCCCAGCCCAGCCCCAGCCTCCGCCCAGCCCCAGCCCTGGACCCAGCCCCAGCCCCAGCCCTCTCCCAGTCCCCGCCCCAGCCCCAGCCCCGGCCCCAGCCAAGCCTCACACACGGCCCCATCCCCGGCCCCAGCCAGGCTCCAGCCACAGCCCAGCCACAGCCCCCGCCCTGCCCCTGCCCCAGCCCTGCCCCAGCCCAGCCCCAGCCCCAGCCCAGCCCCTGCCGTGGACCCAGCCCCAGCCCCACCCCAGCCTCATCCCCAGTCCAGGCCCAGACCTTCCCCAGCCCAAGCCCCAGCCCCAGCCCCAGCCCCATCCGTTCCCCCAGCCCAGCCCAGCCCCAGCCCCAGCCCTGCCCCCAGCCCAGCCCCAGCCCCAGCCAAAGCCCTGCCCCAGCCCAGCCCCAGCCACCGCCCAGCCCCAGCCCTGGACCCAGCCCCAGCCCCAGCCCCCTCCCAGTCCCCGCCCCAGCCCCAGCCCTGGCCCCAGGCAAGCCCCACTCACAACCCCATCCCCGGCCCCAGCCCAGCTCCAGCCACAGCCCAGCCACAGACCCCGCCCTCCCCCTGCCCCAGCCCTGCCCCAGCCCAGCCCCAGCCCCAGCCCAGCCCCTGCCGTGGACCCAGCCCCAGCCCAGCCCCAGCCCTGGACCCAGCCCCAGTCGCAGCCCCGGCCCCAGCGCAGCCCTAGCCCAGCCCCAGCCCAGCCCTAGCCTAGCCCCAGCCCCACCCTCAGCCCCACCCCAGCTTTAGCCACAGTCCAGCCACAGCCCTGGACCTAGCCCCAGCCCAGCCCCAGCCCCAGCCACAGCCCTGCCCCAGCCCTGGACCCAACCCCAGCCCCGGCCCTACCCCTACCCAATCCCAGTCCATGCCCAGCCCCAGCCCTGCCCAGCCCCAGCCCCAGCCCCAGCCCTAGCCCTGCCCTGGACCCAGCCCCAGTCCCAGCCCCACCCCAGCCTCATCCGCTGCCCAGCCCCAGCCCTGACCCAGCCCAAGCCCCAGCCCCAGCCCCATCCCCATTCCTGCCCCCAGTCCAGCCCCAGCCCCAGCCATGCCCCATCCCAGCCCCAGCCCCAGCCCCAGCCCAAGCCCTGCCCCAGTCCCTGCCCCAGCCCGGTCCTGGTACCAGCCCAGCCTCAGACCAGCCCCAGCACTGGCCCAGCCAAAGCCCCAACCCCAGCCCAGCCCCAGCCCTGACCCAGCCCCAGCCCTAGCCCAGCCCTGCCCTCAGCCCAGCCCCAGGCCCGGACCCAGCCCCGGCCTCAGCCCAGCCCTAACCTAGCCCTGCCCCAGCCCCAGGCCTAGCCCAGCCCTGCCCTCAGCCCAGCCCCAGCCCTGGACCAAGCCCCAGCCCTGAGCCGAACCCAGCCCCAGCCTGGCCCCAACCCTGCCCTAGCTCCAGCCCTAGCCCTGTCCCCAGCCTCGGCCCGTGCCCCTGCCCCAGTCCCAGTCTTGCCCCATCCCAGCCCCCAACCCCAGCCCTGCCCTCAGCCCAGCCCCAGACCCAGCATGGCAGCCCTGTCCCCAGCCCTGGCTCCTGCCCCAGCCCTGGCTCCAGCCCTAGCCCCAGCCCTGCCCATGCCTTGGTACCAGCCCAGCCACAGCCACAGCCCAGCCCCAGCCACAGCACAGCCCCAGCCCTGGACCCAGCCCCAGTCGCAGCCCCGGCCCCAGCCCCAGCTCCAGCCCCAGCCCAACCCCAGCCCCAGTCCAGCCCCTGCCCCGGACCAGTCCCAGCCCAGCCCCAGCCCCAGACCCAGCCCTGCCCCAGCCCAGCCCCAGCCACAGCCCAGCCCCAGCCCTGGATCCAGACCAAGTCGCAGCCCCGGCCCCAGCCCAGCCCTAGCCCGGCCCCAGCCCCACCCTCAGCCCCAGCCCAGCTCCAGCCACAGACCAGCCACAGCCCTGGACCCAGTCCCAGCCCCAGCCCTGCCCCAGCACAACCCCAGCCCCAGCCCAGCCCCCCGCCCCGGCCCTGCCCCAGCCCAACCCCAGCCACTGCCCTGCCCCAGCCCTGGACCCAGTCCCAGCCCCAGCCCCACCCCCGGCCCCAGCCCCGGCCCCCAGCCCAGCCCTAGCCCAGCCCTGCCCTCAGCCCAGCCCCAGGCCCGGACCCAGCCCCAGCCCTGAGCCGAACCCAACCCCAGCCTGGCCCCAGCCCTGCCCTAGCTCCAGCCCTAGCCCTGTCCCCAGCCTCGGCCCGTGCCCCTGCCCCAGTCCCAGTCCTGCCCCATCCCAGGCCCCAGCCCCAGCCCTGCCCCCAGCCCAGCCCCAGACCCAGCCAGGCCCCAGCCCTGTCCCCAGCCCTGCCCCAGCCCAGCCCCAGCCACCGCCCAGCCCTAGCCCTGGACCCAGCCCCAGCCCCAGCCCCACACCTGGCCCCAACCCCTGCCCCAGCCAAGCCCCAGCCCCAGTCCAGACCCTGCCCTGGACCCAGTCCCAGCCACCGCCCAGACCCAGCCCTGCCCCCAGCCCAGCCCCAGCCCCACCCGGGACCCAGCCCCAGCCCCAGCCCAGCCCCAGCCCTGCCCCAGCCCAGCCCCAGCCCCAGCCCTGCCCTGGACCCAGCCCCAGCCCCACCCCAGCCTCATCCCCAGTCCAGGCCCAGACCTTCCCCAGCCCAAGCCCCAGCCCAAGCCCCAGCCCCATCCGTTCCCCCAGCCCAGCCCAGCCCCAGACCCAGCCCTGCCCCCAGCCCAGCCCCAGACCCAGCCTGGCCCCAGCCCTGTCCCCAGCCCAGCCCCAGCCCAGCCCCAGCCACCGCCCAGCCCTAGCCCTGGACCCAGCCCCAGCCCTAGCCCCACACCTGGCCCCAACCCCTGCCCCAGCCAAGCCCCAGCCCCAGTCCAGACCCTGCCCTGGACCCAGTCCCAGCCCCAGCCCCACCCCAGCCTGATCCGCTGCCCAGCCCCAGCCCTGCCCCAGCCCAAGCTCCAGCCCCAGCCCCATCCCCATTCCTGCCCCCAGTCCAGCCCCAGCCCCAGCCATGCCCCATCCCAGCCCCAGCCCCAGCCCCAGCCCAAGCCCTGCCCCAGTCCCTGCCCCAGCCCGGTCCTGGTCCCAGCCCAGCCTCAGACCAGCCCCAGCACTGGCCCAGCCAAAGCCCCAACCCCAGCCCAGCCCCAGCCCTGACCCAGCCCCAGCCCTAGCCCAGCCCTGCCCTCAGCCCAGCCCCAGGCCCGGACCCAGCCCCGGCCTCAGCCCAGCCCTAACCTAGCCCTGCCCCAGCCCCAGGCCTAGCCCAGCCCTGCCCTCAGCCCAGCCCCAGCCCTGGACCAAGCCCCAGCCCTGAGCCGAACCCAACCCCAGCCTGGCCCCAGCCCTGCCCTAGCTCCAGCCCTAGCCCTGTCCCCAGCCTCGGCCCGTGCCCCTGCCCCAGTCCCAGTCCTGCCCCATCCCAGGCCCCAGCCCCAGCCCTGCCCCCAGCCCAGCCCCAGACCCAGCCTGGCCCCAGCCCTGGCCCCAGCCCTGCCCCAGCCCTGCCCCAGTCCTGCCGCAGCCCCATTCCTAGCCCCAGCCCTGCCCCATCCCCGGAGCCAGCCCCCAGCCCCAGCCCAGCCCCAGCCCCGGCCCGAGCCCAGCCCCAGCCCTGCCCAAGCCTTGGTTCCAGCCCCGGCCCTAGCCCTGCCCAGCCCCAGCCCTGCCCGAACCCCAGCCCAGCCCCAGGCCCGGCCCCAGCCCAGCCCCAGCCCTGCCCCATCCCTGCCCTCAGCCCCAGCCCCAGCCCTACTCCAGCCCTGGCCACAGCCCCAGCCCCAGCCCAGCCTTCAGCCCCGACCCCAGTCCTCAGCCCCGACCCCAGCCCCAGCCTAGCCCCTGCCCAAGCCCTAGCCGTGCCCCAGCCCTTCCTCAGCCCCAACCCAGCCCCCACCTCCAGCCCTGCCCCCAGCCCCAGCCCCAGCCCTGGCCCCAGCCTCCAGCCCCAGCCCAGCCCCAGCTGTGCCCCCTGGCCCGGCCAAAGCCCCCAGACCCAGCCCAGACCCAGCCCCCAGCCTAGCCCTGCCCCCAGCTCAGCCCCAGCCCAGCCTTAGCCCCAGCCCAGCCCCAGCCCCAGCCCCAGTCCCAGCTCAGCCCTGCCCCCAGACCTGGTCCAGGACGCAGCCATGCCCCAGCCCTGCCCCCAGCCCCAGCCCCAACCCAGCCCCAGCCCTGCCACCAACCCAATCCCAGCCCCAGCTAATCCCTGCCCCCAGACCCGGCCCCGTCCCAGTCCAGCTCCAGCCCTGCCCCAGCCCTGCCACCAGCCCAACCCCAGCCCTGCCCCAGACCTGGCCCCAGCCCAGCCCCAACCCTGCCCAAGCCCCGGCCCCAGCCCCAGCCCCAGCCCTGCCCAAGCCTTGGTTCCAGACCCAGCCCCAGCCCTGCCCCATCCCTGCCCCCAGCCCTGGCCCCAGCCCTGCCCCAGCCCCAGCCCAGCACCAGCCCCGGCCCGAGCCCAGCCCCATCACTACCCCAGCCCTGCCCAAGCCTTGTTTCCAGCCCCAGCCCCTGCACCAGCCCCGGCCCCTCCCCCAGCTCAGCCCCAGCCCAGCTCCAGCCCTGCCCCAGCCCTGCCACCATTCCTGCCCCAGTCCTGCCCCAGCCCCATTCCTAGCCCCGGCCCTGCCCCATCCCCGGAGCCAGCCCCCAGCCCCAGGCCAGCCCCAGCCCAGCCCTAGCCCAGCTCTGACCCAGCCCCAGACCCAGCCCAGCCCTGCCCTCAGCCCAGCCCCAGCCCTGGACCAAGCCCCAGCCCTGAGCCGAACCCAGCCCCAGCCTGGCCCCAGCCCTGCCCTAGCTCCAGCCCTAGCCCAGTCCCCAGCCTCGGCCCGTGCCCCTGCCCCAGTCCCAGTCCTGCCCC
The DNA here is from genome assembly GCF_026170545.1 of Melanerpes formicivorus. Lineage (NCBI taxonomy): Eukaryota > Metazoa > Chordata > Aves > Piciformes > Picidae > Melanerpes > Melanerpes formicivorus. The sequence goes on along the minus strand of NW_027144230.1, from coordinate 25,143 downwards.
AGCCCAGCCCACAGCCCCAGCCCTGCCCTCAGCCCAGCCCCAGACCCAGCCTGGCACCAGCCCTGTCCCCAGCCCCAGCCACAGCCTAGCCCCAGGCCCAGCCCCAGCCTAGCCCTGGCTCCTGCCCCAGCCCTGGCTCCAGCCCCAGCCCCAGCCCTGCCCATGCCTTCGTTCCAGCCCCAGCCCCAGCCCTGCCCCAACCCAGCCCCAGCCCAAGGCCCAGTCTCAAGCCTAGTCCTGCCCCAGCCCTGGCCCCAATCCAGCCCCAGCCCTACCCCTACCTCAGCCCTAGCCCCAGCCCTGTCCGCAGCCCCAGCCCCAGCCCCAGCCCCATCCTTGCCCCCAGCCCAGCCCTAGCCCGGCCCCAGCCCCAGCCCCAGCCCTGCCCTGGACCCAGCCCCAGCCCCAGCCCAGCCTCATCCCCAGCCCAGGCCCAGCCCTGCCCCAGCCCAAGCCCCAGCCCCAGCCCCATCCCCATCCCCATCCCAGTACCCAGCCCAGCCCCAGCCCCAGCCCTGTCCCATCCCTGCCCCCAGCCCCGGCCACAGCCCCAGCCACAGCCCCAGCCATGCCCCAGACCTGCCCCTACCCCAGCCCCAGCCCCAGCCCAAGCCCTACCCCAGCCCTGCCCCAGCCCCATCCATCAGCCCCAGCCAAGACCCAGCCCTCAGCCCCAGCCCCCAGCCCCAGCCCCAGCCCCAGTCCTGCACCAGCCCTGCCCCGCCCTGCCTCAGCCTTGTCCCCAGCCCCAGCCCCAGCCCCAGCTGAGCCCCAGCCCAGCCCCGGCCCCAGCCCAAGCCCCAGCCCTGCCCCAGCTCATCCCCAGACCAGCCCCGGCCCCAACCCCTGCCCCAGCCCCAGTTCCAGCCCCGGCCCTGCCCCAGCTCATCCCCAACCCAGCCCCGGCCCCAGCCTCCAGCCCCAGCCCCAGCCCAGCCCCAGCCCCAGCCCAAGCCCTACCCCAGCACAGCCCCAGCCCTAGACCCAGCCCATCCCCTGCCCAAGCCCCAGCCCAGCCCTGCCCCCAGCTCAGCCCCAGCCCAGCCCCAGCCCTGCCCCAGCCCTGCCCAGCCACCAGCCCACCCTTGCCCCAGCCCCAGCCCAGCCCTAGCCCCAGCCCAGCTCCAGCCCAGCCTCGGTCCCAGCCTCCAGCCCCAGCCCTGCCCAAGCCTTGGTTCCAGCCCCAGCCCTAACCCTGCTCAAGCCCCGGCCCCAGCCCAGCCCCAGCCCTGCCCCAGCCCCAGCCCAGCCCTAGCCCAGCCCTGACCCAGCCCCAGCCCCAGCCTTAGCCATGCCCAAGACTTGGTTCCTGCCCCAGCCCCAGCCCTGCCCCAGCCCCACCCTCGGCCCCAGCCCAGCCCCAGTCCCAGCCCTGCCCCGGCCCAGCCATGCCCCCAGCCCAGCCCCTGCCCTGGACCCAGCCCCAGCCCAGCCCCAGCCCCAGCCCCAGGCCTGCCCCAGCCCAGCCCCAGCCACAGCCCAGCCCCAGCCCTGGACCTAGCCCCAGTCACAACCCTGGCCCCAGCCCAGCCCTAGCCCAGCCCCCGCCCCACCCTCAGCCCCAGCCCAGCTCCAGCCACAGACCAGCCACAGCCCTGGACCCAGCCCCAGCCCCAGCCCTGTCCCAGCCCTGCCACCAACCCAATCCCAGCCCCAGCTAATCCCTGCCCCCAGACCCGGCCCCGTCCCAGTCCAGCTCCAGCCCTGCCCCAGCCCTGCCACCAGCCCAACCCCAGCCCTGCCCCAGACCTGGCCCCAGCCCAGCCCCAACCCTGCCCAAGCCCCGGCCCCAGCCCCAGCCCCAGCCCTGCCCAAGCCTTGGTTCCAGACCCAGCCCCAGCCCTGCCCCATCCCTGCCCCCAGCCCTGGCCCCAGCCCTGCCCCAGCCCCAGCCCAGCACCAGCCCCGGCCCGAGCCCAGCCCCATCACTACCCCAGCCCTGCCCAAGCCTTGTTTCCAGCCCCAGCCCCTGCACCAGCCCCGGCCCCTCCCCCAGCTCAGCCCCAGCCCAGCTCCAGCCCTGCCCCAGCCCTGCCACCATTCCTGCCCCAGTCCTGCCCCAGCCCCATTCCTAGCCCCGGCCCTGCCCCATCCCCGGAGCCAGCCCCCAGCCCCAGGCCAGCCCCAGCCCAGCCCTAGCCCAGCCCTGACCCAGCCCCAGACCCAGCCCAGCTCTGCCCTCAGCCCAGCCCCAGCCCTGGACCAAGCCCCAGCCCTGAGCCGAACCCAGCCCCAGCCTGGCCCCAGCCCTGCCCTAGCTCCAGCCCTAGCCCAGTCCCCAGCCTCGGCCCGTGCCCCTGCCCAAGTCCCAGTCCTGCCCCAGCCCAGCCCACAGCCCCAGCCCTGCCCTCAGCCCAGCCCCAGACCCAGCCTGGCACCAGCCCTGTCCCCAGCCCCAGCCACAGCCTAGCCCCAGGCCCAGCCCCAGCCTAGCCCTGGCTCCTGCCCCAGCCCTGGCTCCAGCCCCAGCCCCAGCCCTGCCCATGCCTTCGTTCCAGCCCCAGCCCCAGCCCTGCCCCAACCCAGCCCCAGCCCAAGGCCCAGTCTCAAGCCTAGTCCTGCCCCAGCCCTGGCCCCAATCCAGCCCCAGCCCTACCCCTACCTCAGCCCTAGCCCCAGCCCTGTCCGCAGCCCCAGCCCCAGCCCCAGCCCCATCCTTGCCCCCAGCCCAGCCCTAGCCCGGCCCCAGCCCCAGCCCCAGCCCTGCCCTGGACCCAGCCCCAGCCCCAGCCCAGCCTCATCCCCAGCCCAGGCCCAGCCCTGCCCCAGCCCAAGCCCCAGCCCCAGCCCCATCCCCATCCCCATCCCAGTACCCAGCCCAGCCCCAGCCCCAGCCCTGTCCCATCCCTGCCCCCAGCCCCGGCCACAGCCCCAGCCACAGCCCCAGCCATGCCCCAGCCACAGCCCCAGCCATGCCCCAGACCTGCCCCTACCCCAGCCCCAGCCCCAGCCCAAGCCCTACCCCAGCCCTGCCCCAGCCCCATCCATCAGCCCCAGCCAAGACCCAGCCCTCAGCCCCAGCCCCCAGCCCCAGCCCCAGCCCCAGTCCTGCACCAGCCCTGCCCCGCCCTGCCTCAGCCTTGTCCCCAGCCCCAGCCCCAGCCCCAGCTGAGACCCAGCCCAGCCCCGGCCCCAGCCCAAGCCCCAGCCCTGCCCCAGCTCATCCCCAGACCAGCCCCGGCCCCAACCCCTGCCCCAGCCCCAGTTCCAGCCCCGGCCCTGCCCCAGCTCATCCCCAACCCAGCCCCGGCCCCAGCCTCCAGCCCCAGCCCCAGCCCAGCCCCAGCCCCAGCCCAAGCCCTACCCCAGCACAGCCCCAGCCCTAGACCCAGCCCATCCCCTGCCCAAGCCCCAGCCCAGCCCTGCCCCCAGCTCAGCCCCAGCCCAGCCCCAGCCCTGCCCCAGCCCTGCCCAGCCACCAGCCCACCCTTGCCCCAGCCCCAGCCCAGCCCTAGCCCCAGCCCAGCTCCAGCCCAGCCTCGGTCCCAGCCTCCAGCCCCAGCCCTGCCCAAGCCTTGGTTCCAGCCCCAGCCCTAACCCTGCTCAAGCCCCGGCCCCAGCCCAGCCCCAGCCCTGCCCCAGCCCCAGCCCAGCCCTAGCCCAGCCCTGACCCAGCCCCAGCCCCAGCCTTAGCCATGCCCAAGACTTGGTTCCTGCCCCAGCCCCAGCCCTGCCCCAGCCCCACCCTCGGCCCCAGCCCAGCCCCAGTCCCAGCCCTGCCCCGGCCCAGCCATGCCCCCAGCCCAGCCCCTGCCCTGGACCCAGCCCCAGCCCAGCCCCAGCCCCAGCCCCAGGCCTGCCCCAGCCCAGACCCAGCCACAGCCCAGCCCCAGCCCTGGACCTAGCCCCAGTCACAACCCTGGCCCCAGCCCAGCCCTAGCCCAGCCCCCGCCCCACCCTCAGCCCCAGCCCAGCTCCAGCCACAGACCAGCCACAGCCCTGGACCCAGCCCCAGCCCCAGCCCTGTCCCAGCCCAACCCCAGCCCCAGCCCAGCCCCCCCGCCCCGGCCCTGCCCCAGCCCAACCCCAGCCACTGCCCTGCCCCAGCCCTGGACCCAGTCCCAGCCCCAGCCCCACCCCCGGCCCCAGCCCAGCCCTAGCCCAGCCCTGCCCTCAGCCCAGCCCCAGGCCCGGACCCAGCCCCAGCCCTGAGCCGAACCCAACCCCAGCCTGGCCCCAGCCCTGCCCTAGCTCCAGCCCTAGCCCTGTCCCCAGCCTCGGCCCGTGCCCCTGCCCCAGTCCCAGTCCTGCCCCATCCCAGGCCCCAGCCCCAGCCCTGCCCCCAGCCCAGCCCCAGACCCAGCCTGGCCCCAGCCCTGGCCCCAGCCCTGCCCCAGCCCAGCCCTCAGCCCCGACCCCAGTCCTCAGCCCCGACCCCAGCCCCAGCCTAGCCCCTGCCCAAGCCCTAGCCGTGCCCCAGCCCTTCCTCAGCCCCAACCCAGCCCCCACCTCCAGCCCTGCCCCCAGCCCCAGCCCCAGCCCTGGCCCCAGCCTCCAGCCCCAGCCCAGCCCCAGCTGTGCCCCCTGGCCCGGCCAAAGCCCCCAGACCCAGCCCAGACCCAGCCCCCAGCCTAGCCCTGCCCCCAGCTCAGCCCCAGCCCAGCCTTAGCCCCAGCCCAGCCCCAGCCCCAGCCCCAGTCCCAGCTCAGCCCTGCCCCCAGACCTGGTCCAGGACGCAGCCATGCCCCAGCCCTGCCCCCAGCCCCAGCCCCAACCCAGCCCCAGCCCTGCCACCAGCCCAATCCCAGCCCCAGCTAATCCCTGCCCCCAGACCCGGCCCCGTCCCAGTCCAGCTCCAGCCCTGCCCCAGCCCTGCCACCAGCCCAACCCCAGCCCTGCCCCAGACCTGGCCCCAGCCCAGCCCCAACCCTGCCCAAGCCCCGGCCCCAGCCCCAGCCCCAGCCCTGCCCAAGCCTTGGTTCCAGACCCAGCCCCAGCCCTGCCCCATCCCTGCCCCCAGCCCTGGCCCCAGCCCTGCCCCAGCCCCAGCCCAGCACCAGCCCCGGCCCGAGCCCAGCCCCATCACTATCCCAGCCCTGCCCAAGCCTTGCTTCCAGCCCCAGCCCCTGCACCAGCCCCGGCCCCTCCCCCAGCTCAGCCCCAGCCCAGCTCCAGCCCTGCCCCAGCCCCAGCCCCAACCCAGCCCCAGCCCTGCCCCCAGCCCAGCCCCAGCCCCAGCCTAGCCCCGGCCCAAGCCCTAGCCGTTCCCCAGCCCTTGCTCAGCCCCAAACCAGCCCCCACCTCCAGCCCTGCCCCCAGACCCAGACCCAGCCCTGGCCCCAGCCTCCAGTCCCAGCCCAGCCCCAGCCCAGCCCCAGCCGTGCCCCTTGCGCCGGCCCCAGCCCCCAGCCCCAGCCCTGCCCCAGCCCTGCCACCAGCCCTGCCCCAGTCCTGCCCCAGCCCCATTCCTAGCCCCACCCCAGCCTCATCCCCAGTCCAGGCCCAGACCTTCCCCAGCCCAAGCCCCAGCCCCAGCCCCAGCCCCATCCGTTCCCCCAGCCCAGCCCAGCCCCAGCCCCAGCCCTGCCCTCAGCCAAGCCCCAGACCCAGCCACCGCCCAGCCCAGCCCTGGACCCAGCCCCAGCCCCACCCCCGGCCCCAGCCCCGGCCCCAGCCCTGACCCCAGCCAAGCCCCACTCACGGCCCCATCCCCGGCCCCAGCCCAGCTCCAGCCACACCCCAGCCACAGCCCCCGCCCTGCCCCTGCCCCAGCCCTGCCCCAGCCCTGCCCAGCCCCAGCCCAGCCTCAGCCCCAGCCTCCAGCCACAGCCCTGCCCAAGCCTTGGTTCCAGCCCGAGCCCCAACCCTGCCCAAGCACTGGCCCCAGCCCGGCCCCAGCCCTGCCCCAGCCCCAGCCCAGCCCCAGCCCCAGCCCTAGCCCAGCCCCAGCCCTGCCCAAGCCTTGGTTCCAGCCCCAGCCCCAGCCCTGCCCCATCCCTGCCCCCAGCCCCGGCCACAGCCCCAGCCACAGCCCCAGCCATGCCCCAGCCACAGCCCCAGCCATGCCCCAGACCTGCCCCTTCCCCAGCCCCAGCCCCAGCCCAAGACCTACCCCAGCCCTGCCCCAGCCCCATCCATCAGCCCCAGCCAAGACCCAGCCCTCAGCCCCAGACCCCAGACCCAGCCCCAGCCCCAGCCCAGCCCTGCCCCAGCCCAACCCCAGCCACTGCCCTGCCCCAGCCCTGGCCCCAGCCCCAGCCCCAGCCCCAGACCCAGACCCAGCCCAGCCCTGCCCCAGCCCAACCCCAGCCACTGCCCTGCCCCAGCCCTGGACCCAGTCCCAGCCCCAGCCCCACCCCCGGCCCCAGCCCCGGCCCCAGCCCAGCCCTAGCCCAGCCCTGCCCTCAGCCCAGCCCCAGGCCCGGACCCAGCCCCAGCCCTGAGCCGAACCCAACCCCAGCCTGGCCCCAGCCCTGCCCTAGCTCCAGCCCTAGCCCTGTCCCCAGCCTCGGCCCGTGCCCCTGCCCCAGTCCCAGTCCTGCCCCATCCCAGGCCCCAGCCCCAGCCCTGCCCCCAGCCCAGCCCCAGACCCAGCCTGGCCCCAGCCCTGTCCCCAGCCCTGCCACAGCCCAGCCCCAGCCACCGCCCAGCCCTAGCCCTGGACCCAGCCCCAGCCCCAGCCCCACACCTGGCCCCAACCCCTGCCCCAGCCAAGCCCCAGCCCCAGCCCAGCCCCTGCCGTGGACCCAGCCCCAGCCCAGCCCCAGCCCTGGACCCAGCCCCAGTCGCAGCCCCGGCCCCAGCGCAGCCCTAGCCCAGCCCCAGCCCAGCCCTAGCCCAGCCCCAGCCCCACCCTCAGCCCCACCCCAGCTTTAGCCACAGTCCAGCCACAGCCCTGGACCTAGCCCCAGCCCAGCCCCAGCCCCAGCCACAGCCCTGCCCCAGCCCTGGACCCAGCCCCAGCCCTAGCCCAGCCCCAGACCCAGCCACAGCCCAACCCCAGCCCCGGCCCTACCCCTACCCTATCCCAGTCCATGCCCAGCCCCAGCCCTGCCCAGCCCCAACCCCAGCCCCAGCCCAAGCCCTGCCCTGGACCCAGCCCCAGCCCCAACCCCACCCCAGCCTCATCCGCTGCCCAGCCCCAGCCCTGCCCCAGCCATGCCCCATCCCAGCCCCAGCCCCAGCCCAAGCCCTGCCCCAGTCCCTGCCCCAGCCCGGTCCTGGTCCCAGCCCAGCCTCAGACCAGCCCCAGCACTGCCCCAGCCAAAGCCCCAACCCCAGCCCAGCCCCAGCCCTAGCCCTGACCCAGCCCCAGCCCTAGCCCAGCCCTGCCCTCAGCCCAGCCCCAGGCCCGGACACAGCCCCGGCCTCAGCCCAGCCCTAACCTAGCCCTGCCCCAGCCCCAGGCCTAGCCCAGCCCTGCCCTCAGCCCAGCCCCAGCCCTGGACCAAGCCCCAGCCCTGAGCCGAACCCAGCCCCAGCCTGGCCCCAACCCTGCCCTAGCTCCAGCCCTAGCCCTGTCCCCAGCCTCGGCCCGTGCCCCTGCCCCAGTCCCAGTCTTGCCCCATCCCAGCCCCCAACCCCAGCCCTGCCCTCAGCCCAGCCCCAGACCCAGCGTGGCCCCAGCCCTGTCCCCAGCCCTGGCTCCTGCCCCAGCCCTGGCTCCAGCCCCAGCCCCAGCCGTGCCCATGCCTTGGTACCAGCCCAGCCACAGCCACAGCCCAGCCCCAGCCACAGCACAGCCCCAGCCCTGGACCCAGCCCCAGTCGCAGCCCCGGCCCCAGCCCCAGCCCCAGCCCCAGCCCAACCCCAGCCCCAGTCCAGCCCCTGCCCCGGACCAGTCCCAGCCCAGCCCCAGCCCCAGCCCCAGCCCTGCCCCAGCCCAGCCCCAGCCACAGCCCAGCCCCAGCCCTGGATCCAGACCAAGTCGCAGCCCCGGCCCCAGCCCAGCCCTAGCCCGGCCCCAGCCCCACCCTCAGCCCCAGCCCAGCTCCAGCCACAGACCAGCCACAGCCCTGGACCCAGTCCCAGCCCCAGCCCTGCCCCAGCACAACCCCAGCCCCAGCCCAGCCCCCCGCCCCGGCCCTGCCCCCAGCCCAACCCCAGCCACTGCCCTGCCCCAGCCCTGGACCCAGTCCCAGCCCCAGCCCCACCCCCGGCCCCAGCCCCCGGCCCCAGCCCAGCCCTAGCCCAGCCCTGCCCTCAGCCCAGCCCCAGGCCCGGACCCAGCCCCAGCCCTGAGCCGAACCCAACCCCAGCCTGGCCCCAGCCCTGCCCTAGCTCCAGCCCTAGCCCTGTCCCCAGCCTCGGCCCGTGCCCCTGCCCCAGTCCCAGTCCTGCCCCATCCCAGGCCCCAGCCCCAGCCCTGCCCCCAGCCCAGCCCCAGACCCAGCCAGGCCCCAGCCCTGTCCCCAGCCCTGCCCCAGCCCAGCCCCAGCCACCGCCCAGCCCTAGCCCCGGACCCAGCCCCAGACCCAGCCCCACACCTGGCCCCAACCACTGCCCCAGCCAAGCCCCAGCCCCAGTCCAGACCCTGCCCTGGACCCAGTCCCAGCCACCGCCCAGACCCAGCCCTGCCCCCAGCCCAGCCCCAGCCCCACCCTGGACCCAGCCCCAGCCCCAGCCCAGCCCCAGCCCTGCCCCGGCCTAGCCCCAGCCCCAGCCCTGCCCTGGACCCAGCCCCAGCCCCACCCCAGCCTCATCCCCAGTCCAGGCCCAGACCTTCCCCAGCCCAAGCCCCAGCCCCAGCCCCAGCCCCATCCGTTCCCCCAGCCCAGCCCAGCCCCAGACCCAGCCCTGCCCCCAGCCCAGCCCCAGACCCAGCCTGGCCCCAGCCCTGTCCCCAGCCCAGCCCCAGCCCAGCCCCAGCCACCGCCCAGCCCTAGCCCTGGACCCAGCCCCAGCCCCAGCCCCACACCTGGCCCCAACCCCTGCCCCAGCCAAGCCCCAGCCCCAGTCCAGACCCTGCCCTGGACCCAGTCCCAGCCACCGCCCAGACCCAGCCCTGCCCCCAGCCCAGCCCCAGCCCCACCCTGGACCCAGCCCCAGCCCCAGCCCAGCCCCAGCCCTGCCCCAGCCTAGCCCCAGCCCCAGCCCTGCCCTGGACCCAGCCCCAGCCCCACCCCAGCCTCATCCCCAGTCCAGGCCCAGACCTTCCCCAGCCCAAGCCCCAGCCCCAGCCCCAGCCCCATCCGTTCCTCCAGCCCAGCCCAGCCCCAGCCCCAGCCCTGCCCCCAGCCCAGCCCCAGCCCCAGCCAAAGCCCTGCCCCAGCCCAGCCCCAGCCACCGCCCAGCCCCAGCCCTGGACCCAGCCCCAGCCCCAGCCCTCTCCCAGTCCCCGCCCCAGCCCCAGTCCCGGCCCCAGCCAAGCCCCACTCACGGCCCCATCCCCGGCCCCATCCCAGCTCCAGCCACAGCCCATCCACAGCCCCCGCCCTGCCCCTGCCCCAGCCCTGCCCCAGCCCAGCCCCAGCCCCAGCCCAGCCCCTGCCGTGGACCCAGCCCCAGCCCCACCCCAGCCTCATCCCCAGTCCAGGCCCAGACCTTCCCCAGCCCAAGCCCCAGCCCCAGCCCCAGCCCCATCCGTTCCCCCAGCCCAGCCCAGCCCCAGCCCCAGCCCTGCCCCCAGCCCAGCCCCAGCCCCAGCCAAAGCCCTGCCCCAGCCCAGCCCCAGCCACCGCCCAGCCCCAGCCCTGGACCCAGCCCCAGCCCCAGCCCCCTCCCAGTCCCCGCCCCAGCCCCAGCCCCGGCCCCAGGCAACCCCACTCACAACCCCATCCCCGGCCGCAGCCCAGCTCCAGCCACAGCCCAGCCACAGCCCCCGCCCTGCCCCTGCCCCAGCCCTGCCCCAGCCCAGCCCCAGCCCCAGCCCAGCCCCTGCCGTGGACCCAGCCCCAGCCCAGCCCCAGCCCTGGACCCAGCCCCAGTCCCAGCCCCGGCCCCAGCGCAGCCCTAGCCCAGCCCCAGCCCAGCCCTAGCCCAGCCCCAGCCCCACCCTCAGCCCCACCCCAGCTTTAGCCACAGTCCAGCCACAGCCCTGGACCTAGCCCCAGCCCAGCCCCAGCCCCAGCCACAGCCCTGCCCCAGCCCTGGACCCAGCCCCAGCCCTAGCCCAGACCCAGACCCAGCCACAGCCCAACCCCAGCCCCGGCCCTACCCCTACCCAATCCCAGTCCATGCCCAGCCCCAGCCCTGCCCAGCCCCAGCCCCAGCCCCAGCCCTAGCCCTGCCCTGGACCCAGCCCCAGCCCCAACCCCACCCCAGCCTCATCCGCTGCCCAGCCCCAGCCCTGCCCCAGCCCAAGCCCCAGCCCCAGCCCCATCCCCATTCCTGCCCCCAGTCCAGCCCCAGCCCCAGCCATGCCCCATCCCAGCCCCAGCCCCAGCCCCAGCCCAAGCCCTGCCCCAGTCCCTGCCCCAGCCCGGTCCTGGTCCCAGCCCAGCCTCAGACCAGCCCCAGCACTGCCCCAGCCAAAGCCCCAACCCCAGCCCAGCCCCAGCCCTGACCCAGCCCCAGCCCTAGCCCAGCCCTGCCCTCAGCCCAGCCCCAGGCCCAGACCCAGCCCCGGCCTCAGCCCAGCCCTAACCTAGCCCTGCCCCAGCCCCAGGCCTAGCCCAGCCCTGCCCTCAGCCCAGCCCCAGCCCTGGACCAAGCCCCAGCCCTGAGCCGAACCCAGCCCCAGCCTGGCCCCAACCCTGCCCTAGCTCCAGCCCTAGCCCTGTCCCCAGCCTCGGCCCGTGCCCCTGCCCCAGTCCCAGTCTTGCCCCATCCCAGCCCCCAACCCCAGCCCTGCCCTCAGCCCAGCCCCCGACCCAGCGTGGCCCCAGCCCTGGCCCCAGCCCTGGCTCCTGCCCCAGCCCTGGCTCCAGCCCCAGCCCCAGCCCTGCCCATGCCTTGGTACCAGCCCAGCCACAGCCACAGCCCAGCCCCAGCCACAGCACAGCCCCAGCCCTGGACCCAGCCCCAGTCGCAGCCCCGGCCCCAGCCCCAGCCCCAACCCCAGCCCAACCCCAGCCCCAGTCCAGCCCCTGCCCCGGACCAGTCCCAGCCCAGCCCCAGCCCCAGCCCCAGCCCTGCCCCAGCCCAGCCCCAGCCACAGCCCAGCCCCAGCCCTGGATCCAGACCAAGTCGCAGCCCCGGCCCCAGCCCAGCCCTAGCCCGGCCCCAGCCCCACCCTCAGCCCCAGCCCAGCTCCAGCCACAGCCCAGCCACAGCCCTGGACCCAGCCCCAGCCACTGCCCCAGCCCCAGCCCTGCCCTAGCCCAGCCCCAGCCCTGGACCAAGCCCCAGCCCTGAGCCGAACCCAGCCCCAGCCTGACCCCAGCCCTGCCCTAGCTCCAGCCCTAGCCCAGTCCCCAGCCTCGGCCCGTGCCCCTGCCCCAGTCCCAGTCCTGCCCCATCCCGGCCTCCAGCCCCAGCCCTGCCCTCAGCCCAGCCCCAGACCCAGCCTGGCCCCAGCCCTGTCCCGAGCCCCAGCCACAGCCCTGCCCCGGCCCCAGACCCAGCCCCGGACCCAGACTCGGCCCCAGCCCAGCCCCAGCCATAGCCCTGCCCCAGTACCCGCCCCAGCCCCAGCCCCAGCCCCAGCCCTGTGCCAGCCCTACCCCAGCCCAGCCCCGGTCCCCAGCCCAGCCCAAGCCCTGGCCCAACCCCAGCCCAAACCCCATCCTTGCCCCCAGCCCAGAACCAGCCCAGCCCTAGCCCTGCCCCAGTCCCAGCTCCAGCCCAGCCCAGCTCTGGACCCAGCCCCAGCCCCACCCCCCGCACCCATCCCTGGTCCCAGCCCAGCCGTAGCCCCCGCCCTGCCCCAGCCCTGCACCGAACCCAGCCCCAGCCTGGCCCCAGCCCTGCCCCAGCTCTGGCCCCAGCCCTGTCCCCAGCCCTGTCCCCAGCCCCAGCCCCAGCCCCACCCTCAGCCCCAGCCCAGCCCCTGCCCCAGACCTGCCCCGGCCCAGCCCTAGCCACAGCCCAGTCCCAGCCCTGGACCCAGCCTCAGTCGCAGCCCCCAGCCCCAGCCCAGCCCTAGCCCAGCCCCAGCCCCACCCTCAGCCCCAGCCCAGCCCCAGCCCCAGCCCAGCCACAGCCCTGGACCCAGCCCCAGCCCAGCCCCAGCCCCAGCCCCAGCCCCAGCACTGCCCCAGCCCAGCTCCACCCACAGCCCAGCCACAGCCCTGGACCCAGCCCCAGCCCAGCACCAGCCCCAGCCCTGCCCCAGCCCTACCCTCAGCCCAGCCCCAACCCCAGCCCCAATCCGGCCCCAGTCCTACCCCAGCCCCGGCCCCAGCCCCACCTTGGACCCAGCCCCAGCCCCAGCCCAGCCCCAGCCCTGCCCCAGCCTAGCCCCAGCCCCAGTCCAGCCCCTGCCCTGGACCCAGCCCCAGCCCCAGCCCGGCCCCAGTCCTGCCCCAGCCCCGGCCACAGCCCCACCTTGGACACAGCCTCAGCCCCAGCCCAGCCCCAGCCACCGCCCAGCCCCAGACCTGCCCCTGCCCAGCCCCAGCCCCACCCTGGACCCAGCCCCAGCCCCAGCCCTGCCCCAGACCTACCCTCAGCCCAGCCCCAGCCACCGCCCAGCCCCAGACCTGCCCCTGCCCAGCCCCAGCCCCACCCTGGACCCAGCCCCAGCCCCAGCCCTGCCCCAGCCCTACCCCAGCCTAGCCCCAGCCCAGCCCCAGCCCTGCCCTGCACCCAGCCCCAGCCCCACCCCAGCCTCATCCCCAGTCCAGGCCCAGACCTTCCCCAGCCCAAGCCCCAGCCCCAGCCCCAGCCCCATCCGTTCCCCCAGCCCAGCCCAGCCCCAGCCCCAGCCCTGCCCCCAGCCAAGCCCCAGCCCCAGCCACCGCCCAGCCCAGCCCTGGACCCAGCCCCAGCCCCACCCCCGGCCCCAGCCCCGGCCCCAGCCCCGGCCCCAGCCAAGCCCCACTCACGGCCCCATCCCCGGCCCCAGCCCAGCTCCAGCCACAGCCCAGCCGCAGCCCCCGCCCTGCCCCTGCCCCAGCCCTGCCCCAGCCCAGCCCAGCCCCAGCCCAGCCTCAGCCCCAGCCTCCAGCCACAGCCCTGCCCAAGCCTTGGTTCCAGCCCGAGCCCCAACCCTGCCCAAGCCCCGGCCCCAGCCCGGCCCCAGCCCTGCCCCAGCCCCAGCCCAGCCCCAGCCTCGGCCCAAGCCCAGCCCCAGCCCTGCCCAAGCCTTGGTTCCAGCCCCAGCCCCAGCCCTGCCCCATCCCTGCCCCAGCCCCGGCCACAGCCCCAGCCACAGCCCCAGCCATGCCCCAGCCACAGCCCCAGCCATGCCCCAGACCTGCCCCTACCCCAGCCCCAGCCCCAGCCCAAGCCCTACCCCAGCCCTGCCCCAGCCCCATCCATCAGCCCCAGCCAAGACCCAGCCCTCAGCCCCAGCCCCCAGCCCCAGCCCCAGCCCCAGTCCTGCGCCAGCCCTGCCCCGCCCTGCCTCAGCCTTGTCCCCAGCCCCAGCCCCAGCTGAGCCCCAGCCCAGCCCCAGCCCAGCCCCGGCCCCAGCCCAAGCCCCAGCCCTGCCCCAGCTCATCCCCAGACCAGCCCCGGCCCCAACCCCTGCCCCAGCCCCAGTTCCAGCCCCGGCCCTGCCCCAGCTCATCCCCAGCCCAGCCCCAGCCCCAGCCTCCAGCCCCAGCCCCAGACCTGGCCCCAGCCCAGCCCCAGCCCTGCCCCAGCCCTGCCCCTGCCCTAGTCCCCAGCCCACTCCCAGCACAGCACCAGCACAGCCCCAGCCCTAGACCCAGCCCATCCCCTGCCCAAGCCCCAGCCCAGCCCTGCCCCCAGCTCAGCCCCAGCCCAGCCCCAGCCCTGCCCCAGCCCTGCCCAGCCACCAGCCCACCCTTGCCCCAGCCCCAGCTTAGCCCTAGCCCTAGCCCCAGCCCAGCCCCAGCCCAGCCTCGGTCCCAGACTCCAGCCCCAGCCCTGCCCAAGCCTTGGTTCCAGCCCCAGCCCTAACCCTGCTCAAGCCCCGGCCCCAGCCCAGCCCCAGCCCTGCCCCAGCCCCAGCCCAGCCCTAGCCCAGCCCTGACCCAGCCCCAGCCCCAGCCTTAGCCATGCCCAAGACTTGGTTCCTGCCCCAGCCCCAGCCCTGCCCCAGCCCCACCCTCGGCCCCAGCCCAGCCCCAGTCCCAGCCCTGCCCCAGCCCCAGGCCTGCCCCAGCCCAGCCCAGCCCCAGCCCAGCCTCAGCCCCAGCCTCCAGCCACAGCCCTGCTCAAGCCTTGGTTCCAGCCCGAGCCCCAACCCTGCCCAAGCCCCGGCCCCAGCCCGGCCCCAGCCCTGCCCCAGCCCCAGCCCAGCCCCAGCCCCAGCCCTAGCCCAGCCCCAGCCCTGCCCAAGCCTTGGTTCCAGCCCCAGCCCCAGCCCTGCCCCATCCCTGCCCCCAGCCCCGGCCACAGCCCCAGCCACAGCCCCAGCCATGCCCCAGCCACAGCCCCAGCCATGCCCCAGACCTGCCCCTACCCCAGCCCCAGCCCCAGCCCAAGCCCTACCCCAGCCCTGCCCCAGCCCCATCCATCAGCCCCAGCCAAGACCCAGCCCTCAGCCCCAGCCCCCAGCCCCAGCCCCAGCCCCAGTCCTGCCCCGGCCCAGCCATGCCCCCAGCCCAGACCCTGCCCTGGACCCAGCCCCAGCCCAGCCCCAGCCCCACCCTCGGTCCCAGCCCAGCCCCAGTCCCAGCCCTGCCCCGGCCCAGCCATGCCCCCAGCCCAGCCCCTGCCCTGGTCCCAGCCCCAGCCCCAGCCCAGCTCCAGCCCTGCCCCAGCCTAGCCCCAGCCCCAGCCCTGCCCTGGACCCAGCACCAGCCCCACCCCAGCCTCATCCCCAGTCCAGGCCCAGACCTTCCCCAGCCCAAGCCCCAGCCCCAGCCCCAGCCCCATCCGTTCCTCCAGCCCAGCCCAGCCCCAGCCCCAGCCCTGCCCCCAGCCCAGCCCCAGCCCCACCCTGGACCCAGCCCCAGCCCCAGCCCCAGCCCTCTCCCAGTCCCCGCCCCAGCCCCAGTCCCAGTCCCGGCCCCAGCCAAGCCCCACTCACGGCCCCATCCCCGGCCCCAGCCCAGCTCCAGCCACAGCCCATCCACAGCCCCCGCCCTGCCCCTGCCCCAGCCCTGCCCCAGCCCAGCCCCAGCCCCAGTCCAGCCCCAGCCGTGGACCCTGCCCCAGCCCCACCCCAGCCTCATCCCCAGTCCAGGCCCAGACCTTCCCCAGCCCAAGCCCCAGCCCCAGCCCCAGCCCCATCCGTTCCCCCAGCCCACCCAGCCCCAGCCCCAGCCCTGCCCCCAGCCCAGCCCCAGCCCCAGCCACCGCCCAGCCCCAGCCCTGGACCCAGCCCCAGCCCCAGCCCCCCTCCCAGTCCCCGCCCCAGCCCCAGCCCTGGCCCCAGGCAAGCCCCACTCACAACCCCATCCCCGGCCCCAGCCCAGCTCCAGCCACAGCCCAGCCACAGCCCCCCGCCCTGCCCCTGCCCCAGCCCTGCCCCAGCCCCAGCCCAGCCCCAGCCCTGGACCCAGCCCCAGTCGCAGCCCCGGCCCCAGCGCAGCCCTAGCCCAGCCCCAGCCCAGCCCTAGCCCAGCCCCAGCCCCCACCCTCAGCCCCACCCCCAGCTTTAGCCACAGTCCAGCCACAGCCCTGGACCTAGCCCCAGCCCAGCCCCAGCCCCAGCCACAGCCCTGCCCCAGCCCTGGACCCAGCCCCAGCCCTAGCCCAGCCCCAGACCCAGCCACAGCCCAACCCCAGCCCCGGCCCTACCCCTACCCAATCCCAGTCCATGCCCAGCCCCAGCCCTGCCCAGCCCCAGCCCCAGCCCCAGCCCTAGCCCTGCCCTGGACCCAGCCCCAGCCCCAACCCCACCCCAGCCTCATCTGCTGCCCAGCCCCAGCCCTGCCCCATCCCAAGCTCCAGCCCCAGCCCCATCCCCATTCCTGCCCCCAGTCCAGCCCCAGCCCCAGCCATGCCCCATCCCAGCCCCAGCCCCAGCCCCAGCCCAAGCCCTGCCCCAGTCCCTGCCCCAGCCCGGTCCTGGTCCCAGCCCAGCCTCAGACCAGCCCCAGCACTGGCCCAGCCAAAGCCCCAACCCCAGCCCAGCCCCAGCCCTGACCCAGCCCCAGCCCTAGCCCAGCCCTGCCCTCAGCCCAGCCCCAGGCCCGGACCCAGCCCCGGCCTCAGCCCAGCCCTAACCTAGCCCTGCCCCAGCCCCAGGCCTAGCCCAGCCCTGCCCTCAGCCCAGACCCCAGCCCTGGACCAAGCCCCAGCCCTGAGCCGAACCCAACCCCAGCCTGGCCCCAGCCCTGCCCTAGCTCCAGCCCTAGCCCTGTCCCCAGCCTCGGCCCGTGCCCCTGCCCCAGTCCCAGTCCTGCCCCATCCCAGGCCCCAGCCCCAGCCCTGCCCCCAGCCCAGCCCCAGACCCAGCCTGGCCCCAGCCCTGCCCCAGCCCTGCCCCAGTCCTGCCGCAGCCCCATTCCTAGCCCCAGCCCTGCCCCATCCCCCGGAGCCAGCCCCCAGCCCCAGCCCTGCCCAAGCCTTGGTTCCAGCCCCGGCCCCTAGCCCCAGCCCAGCCCCAGCCCTGCCCGAACCCCAGCCCAGCCCCAGGCCCGGCCCCAGCCCAGCCCCAGCCCTGCCCCATCCCTGCCCTCAGCCCCAGCCCCAGCCCTACTCCAGCCCTGGCCACAGCCCCAGCCCCAGCCCAGCCTTCAGCCCCGACCCCAGTCCTCAGCCCCGACCCCAGCCCCAGCCTAGCCCTGCCCAAGCCCTAGCCGTGCCCCAGCCCTTCCTCAGCCCCAACCCCAGCCCCCACCTCCAGCCCTGCCCCCAGCCCCAGCCCCAGCCCTGGCCCCAGCCTCCAGCCCCAGCCCAGCCCCAGCTGTGCCCCCTGGCCCGGCCAAAGCCCCCAGACCCAGCCCAGACCCAGCCCCCAGCCTAGCCCTGCCCCCAGCTCAGCCCCAGCCCAGCCTTAGCCCCAGCCCAGCCCCAGCCCCAGCCCCAGTCCCAGCTCAGCCCTGCCCCCAGACCTGGTCCAGGACGCAGCCATGCCCCAGCCCTGCCCCCAGCCCCAGCCCCAACCCAGCCCCAGCCCTGCCACCAGCCCAATCCCAGCCCCAGCTATTCCCTGCCCCCAGACCCAGCCCCGTCCCAGTCCAGCTCCAGCCCTGCCCCAGCCCTGCCACCAGCCCAACCCCAGCCCTGCCCAGACCTGGCCCCAGCCCAGCCCCAACCCTGCCCAAGCCCCGGCCCCAGCCCCAGCCCCAGCCCTGCCCAAGCCTTGTTCCAGACCCAGCCCCAGCCCTGCCCCATCCCTGCCCCCAGCCCTGGCCCCAGCCCTGCCCCAGCCCCAGCCCAGCACCAGCCCCGGCCCGAGCCCAGCCCCATCACTACCCCAGCCCTGCCCAAGCCTTGTTTCCAGCCCCAGCCCCTGCACCAGGCCCCGGCCCCTCCCCCAGCTCAGCCCCAGCCCAGCCCCAGCCCTGCCTCAGCCCCAGCCTCCAGCCACAGCCCTGCCCCAAGCCTTGGTTCCAGCCCGAGCCCCAACCTGCCCAAGCCCCGGCCCCAGCCCGGCCCCAGCTCTGCCCCAGCCCCAGCCCAGCCCCAGCCCAAGCCCTAGCCCAGCCCTAGCCCTGCCCAAGCCTTGGTTCCAGCCCCAGCCCCAGCCCTGCCCCATCCCTGCCCCCAGCCCCGGCCACAGCCCCAGCCACAGCCCCAGCCATGCCCCAGCCACAGCCCCAGCCATGCCCCAGACCTGCCCCTAACCCAGCCCCAGCCCCAGCCCAAGCCTACCCCAGCCCTGCCCCAGCCCCATCCATCAGCCCCAGCCAAGACCCAGCCCTCAGCCCCAGCCCCCAGCCCCAGCCCCAGCCCAACCCCAGTCCTGCCCCGGCCCAGCCATGCCCCCAGTCCAGCCCCTGCCCTGGACCCAGCCCCAGCCCAGCCCCAGCCCCACCCTCGGTCCCAGCCCAGCCCCCAGTCCCAGCCCTGCCCCGGCCCAGCCATGCCCCCAGCCCAGCCCCTGCCCTGGACCCAGCCCCAGCCCCAGCCAGCCCCAGCCCTGCCCCAGCCTAGCCCCAGCCCCAGCCCTGCCCTGGACCCAGCCCCAGCCCCACCCCAGCCTCATCCCCAGTCCAGGCCCAGACCTTCCCCAGCCCAAGCCCCAGCCCCAGCCCCAGCCCCATCCGTTCCTCCAGCCCAGGCCCTGCCCCCAGCCAGCCCCAGCCCCAGCCAAAGCCCTGCCCCAGCCCAGCCCCAGCCACCGCCCAGCCCCAGCCCTGGACCCAGCCCCAGCCCTCTCCCAGTCCCCGCCCCAGCCCCAGTCCCGGCCCCAGCCAAGCCCCACTCACGGCCCCATCCCCGGCCCCAGCCCAGCTCCAGCCACAGCCCATCCACAGCCCCCGCCCTGCCCCTGCCCCAGCCCTGCCCCAGCCCAGCCCAGCCCCAGCCCAGCCCCTGCCGTGGACCCAGCCCCAGCCCCACCCCAGCCTCATCCCCAGTCCAGGCCCAGACCTTCCCCAGCCCAAGCCCCAGCCCCAGCCCCAGCCCCAGCCCCAGCCCCTGCCCCCAGCCCAGCCCCAGCCCCAGCCAAAGCCCTGCCCCAGCCCAGCCCCAGCCACCGCCCAGCCCCAGCCCTGGACCCAGCCCCAGCCCCAGCCCCCTCCCAGTCCCCGGCCCAGCCCCAGCCCCGGCCCCAGGCAAGCCCCACTCACAACCCCATCCCCGGCCGCAGCCCAGCTCCAGCCACAGCCCAGCCACAGCCCCCGCCCTGCCCCTGCCCCAGCCCTGCCCCAGCCCAGCCCCAGCCCCAGCCCAGCCCCTGCCGTGGACCCAGCCCCAGCCCAGCCCCAGCCCTGGACCCAGCCCCAGTCGCAGCCCCGGCCCCAGCGCAGCCCTAGCCCAGCCCCAGCCCAGCCCTAGCCCAGCCCCAGCCCCACCCTCAGCCCCACCCCAGCTTTAGCCACAGTCCAGCCACAGCCCTGGACCTAGCCCCAGCCCAACCCCAGCCACAGCCACAGCCCTGCCCCAGCCCTGGACACAGCCCCAGCCCTAGCCCAGACCCAGGACCCAGCCACAGCCCAACCCCAGCCCCGGCCCTACCCCTACCCAATCCCAGTCCATGCCCAGCCCCAGCCCTGCCCAGCCCCAGCCCCAGCCCCAGCCCTAGCCCTGCCCTGGACCCAGCCCCAGCCCCAACCCCACCCCCAGCCTCATCCGCTGCCCAGCCCCAGCCCTGCCCCAGCCCAAGCCCCAGCCCCAGCCCCATCCCCATTCCCTGCCCCCAGTCCAGCCCCAGCCCCAGCCATGCCCCATCCCAGCCCAGCCCAGCCCCCAGCCCCAGCCCAAGCCCTGCCCCAGTCCCTGCCCCAGCCCGGTCCTGGTCCCAGCCCAGCCTCAGACCAGCCCCAGCACTGACCCAGCCAAAGCCCCAACCCCAGCCCAGCCCCAGCCCTGACCCAGCCCCAGCCCTAGCCCAGCCCTGCCCTCAGCCCAGCCCCAGGCCCGGACCCAGCCCCGGCCTCAGCCCAGCCCTAACCTAGCCCTGCCCCAGCCCCAGGCCTAGCCCAGCCCTGCCCTCAGCCCAGCCCCAGCCCTGGACCAAGCCCCAGCCCTGAGCCGAACCCAACCCCAGCCTGGCCCCAGCCCTGCCCTAGCTCCAGCCCTAGCCCTGTCCCCAGCCTCGGCCCGTGCCCCTGCCCCAGTCCCAGTCCTGCCCCATCCCAGGCCCCAGCCCCAGCCCTGCCCCCAGCCCAGCCCCAGACCCAGCCTGGCCCCAGCCCTGGCCCCAGCCCTGCCCCAGCCCTGCCCCAGTCCTTGCCCCAGCCCCATTCCTAGCCCCAGCCCTGCCCCATCCCCGGAGCCAGCCCCAGCCCCAGCCCAGCCCCAGCCCCGGCCCGAGCCCAGCCCCAGCCCTGCCCAAGCCTTGGTTCCAGCCCCGGCCCTAGCCCCAGCCCAGCCCCAGCCCTGCCCGAAACCCCAGCCCAGCCCCAGGCCCGGCCCCAGCCCAGCCCCAGCCCTGCCCCATCCCTGCCCTCAGCCCCAGCCCTACTCCAGCCCTGGCCACAGCCCCAGCCCCAGCCCAGCCTTCAGCCCCGACCCCAGTCCTCAGCCCCGACCCCAGCCCCCAGCCTAGCCCCTGCCCAAGCCCTAGCCGTGCCCCAGCCCTTCCTCAGCCCCAACCCAGCCCCCACCTCCAGCCCTGCCCCCAGCCCCAGCCCCAGCCCTGGCCCCAGCCTCCAGCCCCAGCCCAGCCCCCAGCTGTGCCCCCTGGCCCGGCCAAAGCCCCCAGACCCAGCCCAGACCCAGCCCCAGCCTAGCCCTGCCCCCAGCTCAGCCCCAGCCCAGCCTTATGCCCCCTGGCCCGGCCAAAGCCCCCCAGACCCAGCCCAGACCCAGCCCCCAGCCTAGCCCTGCCCCCAGCTCAGCCCCAGCCCAGCCTTAGCCCCAGCCCAGCCCCAGCCCCAGCCCCAGTCCCAGCTCAGCCCTGCCCCCAGACCTGGTCCAGGACGCAGCCATGCCCCAGCCCTGCCCCCCAGCCCCAGCCCCAACCCAGCCCCAGCCCTGCCACCAGCCCAATCCCAGCCCCAGCTAATCCCTGCCCCCAGACCCGGCCCCCGTCCCAGTCCAGCTCCAGCCCTGCCCCAGCCCTGCCACCAGCCCAACCCCAGCCCTGCCCCAGACCTGGCCCCAGCCCAGCCCCAACCCTGCCCAAGCCCCGGCCCCCAGCCCCAGCCCCAGCCCTGCCCAAGCCTTGGTTCCAGACCCAGCCCCAGCCCTGCCCCATCCCTGCCCCCAGCCCTGGCCCCAGCCCTGCCCCAGCCCCAGCCCAGCACCAGCCCCGGCCCGAGCCCCAGCCCCATCACTACCCCAGCCCTGCCCAAGCCTTGTTTCCAGCCCCAGCCCCTGCACCAGCCCCGGCCCCTCCCCCAGCTCAGCCCCAGCCCAGCTCCAGCCCTGCCCCAGCCCTGCCACCATTCCTGCCCCAGTCCTGCCCCAGCCCCATTCCTAGCCCCGGCCCTGCCCCATCCCCGGAGCCAGCCCCCAGCCCCAGCCCAGCCCCAGCCCAGCCCTAGCCCAGCCCTGACCCAGCCCCAGACCCAGCCCAGCCCTGCCCTCAGCCCAGCCCCAGCCCTGGACCAAGCCCCCAGCCCTGAGCCGAACCCAGCCCCAGCCTGGCCCCAGCCCTGCCCTAGCTCCAGCCCTAGCCCTGTCCCCAGCCTCGGCCCGTGCCCCTGCCCCAGTCCCAGTCCTGCCCCAGCCCAGCCCACAGCCCCAGCCCTGCCCTCAGCCCAGCCCCAGACCCAGCCTGGCACCAGCCCTGTCCCCAGGCCCAGCCCCAGCCTAGCCCTGGCTTCTGCCCCAGCCCTGGCTCCAGCCCCCAGCCCCAGCCCTGCCCATGCCTTCGTTCCAGCCCCAGCCCCAGCCCTGTGCCAACCCAGCCCCAGCCCAAGGCCCAGTCTCAAGCCTAGTCCTGCCCCAGCCCTGGCCCCAATCCAGCCCCAGCCCTACCCCTACCTCAGCCCTAGCCCCAGCCCTGTCCGCAGCCCCCAGCCCCAGCCCCAGCCCCATCCTTGCCCCCAGCCCAGCCCTAGCCCGGCCCCAGCCCCAGCCCCAGCCCTGCCCTGGACCCAGCCCCAGCCCCAGCCCAGCCTCATCCCCAGCCCAGGCCCAGCCCTGCCCCAGCCCAAGCCCCAGCCCCAGCCCCATCCCCATCCCCATCCCAGTACCCAGCCCAGCCCCAGCCCCAGCCCTGTCCCATCCCTGCCCCCAGCCCCCGGCCACAGCCCCAGCCACAGCCCCAGCCATGCCCCAGCCACAGCCCCAGCCATGCCCCCAGACCTGCCCCTACCCCCAGCCCCAGCCCCAGCCCAAGCCCTACCCCAGCCCTGCCCCAGCCCCATCCATCAGCCCCAGCCAAGACCCAGCCCTCAGCCCCAGCCCCCAGCCCCAGCCCCAGCCCCAGTCCTGCGCCAGCCCTGCCCCGCCCTGCCTCAGCCTTGTCCCCAGCCCCAGCCCCAGCCCCAGCTGAGCCCCAGCCCAGCCCCGGCCCCAGCCCAAGCCCCAGCCCTGCCCCAGCTCATCCCCAGACCAGCCCCAGCCCCAACCCCTGCCCCAGCCCCAGTTCCAGCCCCGGCCCTGCCCCAGCTCATCCCCAACCCAACCCCGGCCCCAGCCTCCAGCCCCAGCCCCAGCCCAGCCCCAGCCCCAGCCCCAGGCCTGCCCCAGCCCAGCCCCAGCCACAGCCCAGCCCCAGCCCTGGACCTAGCCCCAGTCACAGCCCTGGCCCCAGCCCAGCCCTAGCCCAGCCCCCGCCTCACCCTCAGCCCCCAGCCCAGCTCCAGCCACAGACCAGCCACAGCCCTGGACCCAGCCCCAGCCCCAGCCCTGCCCCCAGCCCAACCCCAGCCCCAGCCCAGCCCCCCGCCCCGGCCCTGCCCCAGCCCAACCCCAGCCACTGCCCTGCCCCAGCCCTGGACCCAGTCCCAGCCCCAGCCCCACCCCCGGCCCCAGCCCAGCCCTAGCCCAGCCCTGCCCTCAGTACAGCCCCAGGCCCGGACCCAGCCCCAGCCCTGAGCCGAACCCAACCCCCAGCCTGGCCCCAGCCCTGCCCTAGCTCCAGCCCTAGCCCTGTCCCCAGCCTGGGCCCGTGCCCCTGCCCCAGTCCCAGTCCTGCCCCATCCCAGGCCCCAGCACCAGCCCTGCCCCCAGCCCAGCCCCAGACCCAGCCTGGCCCCAGCCCTGGCCCCAGCCCTGCCCCAGCCCTGCCCCAGTCCTGCCGCAGCCCCGTTCCTAGCCCCAGCCCTGCCCCATCCCCGGAGCCAGCCCCCAGCCCCAGCCCAGCCCCAGCCCCGGCCCGAGCCCAGCCCCAGCCCTGCCCAAGCCTTGGTTCCAGCCCTGGCCCCAGCCCCAGCCCAGCCCCAGCCCAGCCCCAGCCCTGCCCAAGCCTTGGTTCCAGCCCCGGCCCTAGCCCCAGCCCAGCCCCAGCCCTGCCCCGAACCCCAGCCCAGCCCCAGGCCCGGCCCCAGCCCAGCCCCCCAGCCCTGCCCCATCCCTGCCCTCAGCCCCAGCCCCAGCCCTACTCCAGCCCTGGCCACAGCCCCAGCCCCAGCCCAGCCCTCAGCCCCGACCCCAGTCCTCAGCCCCGACCCCAGCCCCAGCCTAGCCCCTGCCCAAGCCCCTAGCCGTGCCCCAGCCCTTCCTCAGCCCCAACCCAGCCCCCACCCTCCAGCCCTGCCCCCAGTCCCAGCCCCAGCCCCTGGCCCCAGCCTCCAGCCCCAGCCCAGCCCCAGCTGTGCCCCCTGGCCCGGCCAAAGCCCCCCAGACCCAGCCCAGACCCAGCCCCCCAGCCTAGCCCTGCCCCCAGCTCAGCCCCAGCCCAGCCTTAGCCCCAGCCCAGCCCCAGCCCCAGCCCCAGTCCCCAGCTCAGCCCTGCCCCCAGACCTGGTCCAGGACGCAGCCATGCCCCAGCCCTGCCCCCAGCCCCAGCCCCAACCCCAGCCCCAGCCCTGCCACCAGCCCAATCCCAGCCCCAGCTAATCCCTGCCCCCCAGACCCGGCCCCCGTCCCAGTCCAGCTCCAGCCCTGCCCAGCCCTGCCACCAGCCCAACCCCAGCCCTGCCCCAGACCTGGCCCCAGCCCAGCCCCAACCCTGCCCAAGCCCCGGCCCCAGCCCCAGCCCCAGCCCTGCCCAAGCCTTGGTTCTAGACCCAGCCCCACCCTGCCCCATCCCTGCCCCCAGCCCTGGCCCCAGCCCTGCCCCAGCCCCAGCCCAGCACCAGCCCCGGCCCGAGCCCAGCCCCATCACTATCCCAGCCCTGCCCAAGCCTTGCTTCCAGCCCCAGCCCCTGCACCAGCCCCGGCCCCTCCCCCAGCTCAGCCCCAGCCCAGCTCCAGCCCTGCCCCAGCCCCAGCCCCAACCCAGCCCCAGCCCTGCCCCCAGCCCAGCCCCAGCCCCAGCCTAGCCCCCGGCCCAAGCCCTAGCCGTTCCCCAGCCCTTGCTCAGCCCCAAACCAGCCCCCACCTCCAGCCCTGCCCCCAGACCCAGACCCAGGCCTGGCCTCAGCCTCCAGTCCCAGCCCAGCCCCAGCCCAGCCCCAGCCGTGCCCCTTGCGCCGGCCCCAGCCCCCAGCCCCAGCCCTGCCCCAGCCCTGCCACCAGCCCTGCCCCAGTCCTGCCCCAGCCCCATTCCTAGCCCCACCCCAGCCTCATCCCCAGTCCAGGCCCAGACCTTCCCCAGCCCAAGCCCCAGCCCCAGCCCCAGCCCCATCCGTTCCCCCAGCCCAGCCCAGCCCCAGCCCCAGCCCTGCCCCCAGCCAAGCCCCAGCCCCAGCCACCGCCCAGCCCCAGCTCTGGACCCAGCCACAGCCCCACCCCCCGGCCCCAGCCCCGGCCCCAGCCCCGACCCCAGCCAAGCCCCACTCACGGCCCCATCCCCGGCCCCCAGCCCAGCTCCAGCCACAGCCCAGCCACAGCCCCCGCCCTGCCCCTGCCCCAGCCCTGCCCCCAGCCCAGCCTAGCCCCAGCCCAGCCTCAGACCCAGCCTCCAGCCTCAGCCCTGCCCAAGCCTTGGTTCCAGCCCGAGCCCCAGCCCTGCCCCAGCCCCAGCCCAGCCCCAGCCCCAGCCCCAGCCCTAGCCCAGCCCCAGCCCTGCCCAAGCCTTGGTTCCAGCCCCAGCCCCAGCCCTGCCCCATCCCTGCCCCCAGCCCAGCCCCAGCCACAGCCAAAGCCCTGCCCCAGCCCAGCCCCAGCCACCGCCCAGCCCCAGCCCTGGACCCAGCCCCAGCTCCAACCCCCTCCCAGTCCCCCGCCCCAGCCCCAGCCCTGGCCCCAGGCAAGCCCCGCTCACAACCCCATCCCCGGCCCCAGCCCAGCTCCAGCCACAGCCCCAGCCACAGCCCCCCGCCTCCCCCTGCCCCCACCCCCTGCCCCAGCCCAGCCCCAGCCCCAGCCCAGCCCCTGCCGTCGACCCAGCCCCAGCCCAGCCCCAGCCCCTGGACCCAGCCCCAGTCGCAGCCCCGGCCCCAGCGCAGCCCTAGCCCAGCCCCAGCCCAGCCCTAGCCCCAGCCCCAGCCCCACCCTCAGCCCCACCCCAGCTTTAGCCACAGTCCAGCCACAGCCCTGGACCTAGCCCCAGCCCAGCCCCCAGCCACAGCCACAGCCCTGCCCCAGCCCTGGACCCAGCCCCAGCCCTAGCCCAGCCCCAGACCCAGCCACAGC
>NW_027144229.1:0-40020 GCF_026170545.1 Melanerpes formicivorus | reverse complement strand
TTTAGAGTTTTTTATTACCTCCAACAATGTTTCATTAGTTTCGCTCACTCTCAGGAAATCAAGCATTTTACAGCAAGGTTGGAGCAGCCTGTATCTCAGCACAGGGAATAAGGTTAGGGAATAATTCTAACGGATCATTTTGACTGCCGTCCAGAAGTTTGATCAGATGGCAAATTGGATTTGGTGCTAGGTCTTTCCCTTTAGGTTTTACCCCAACAATGTTTTCATTAGTTTCGCTCACTCTCGAAATCAAGCATTTTACAGCAGGTTGGAGGCAGCCTGTATCTCAGCACAGGAATAAGGTAGGGAAGAATTCTAAGGATCATTTTGACTGCCTCCAGAAGTTAGATCAGATGGCAAATTGGATTTGGTGCTAGGTCTTTCCCTTTAGGTTTTACCCCAACAATGTTTTCATTAGTTTCGCTCACACTCTCGAAATCAAGCATTTTACATGCAGGTTGGAGCAGCCTGTATCTCAGCACAGGAATAAGGTAGGGAAGAATTCTAAGGATCATTTTGACTGCCTCCAGAAGTTAGATCAGATGGCAAATTGGATTTGGTGCTAGGTCTTTCCCTTTAGGTTTTTACCCCAACAATGTTTTCATTAGGTTTCGCTCACTCTCGAAATCAAGCATTTTACAGCAGGTTGGAGCAGCCTGTATCTCAGCACAGGAATAAGGTAGGGAAGAATTCTAAGGATCATTTTGACTGCCTCCAGAAGTTAGATCAGATGGGCAAATTGGATTTGGTGCTAGGTCTTTCCCTTTAGGTTTTACCCCAACAATGTTTTCATTAGTTTCGCTCACTCTCGAAATCAAGCATTTTACAGCAGGTTGGAGCAGCCTGTATCTCAGCACAGGAATAAGGTAGGGAAGAATTCTAAGGATCATTTTGACTGCCTCCAGAAGTTAGATCAGATGGCAAATTGGATTTGGTGCTAGGTCTTTCCCTTTAGGTTTTTACCCCAACAATGTTTTCATTAGTTTCGCTCACTCTCGAAATCAAGCATTTTACAGCAGGTTGGAGCAGCTGTATCTCAGCACAGGAATAAGGGTAGGGAAGAATTCTAAGGATCATTTTGGACTGCCTCCAGAAGTTAGATCAGATGGCAAATGGATTTGGTGCTAGGTCTTTCCCTTTAGGTTTTACCCCAACAATGTTTTCATTAGTTCGCTCACTCTCGAAATCAAGCATTTTACAGCAGGTTGGAGCAGCCTGTATCTCAGCACAGGAATAAGGTAGGGAAGAATTCTAAGGATCATTTTGACTGCCTCCAGAAGTTAGATCAGATGGCAAATTGGATTTGGTGCTAGTCTTTCCCCTTTAGGTTTTACCCCAACAATGTTTTCATTAGTTTCGCTCACTCTCGAAATCAAGCATTTTACAGCAGGTTGGAGCAGCCTGTATCTCAGCACAGGAATAAGGTAGGGAAGAATTCTAAGGATCATTTTGACTGCCTCCAGAAGTTAGATCAGATGGCAAATTGGATTTGGTGCTAGGTCTTTCCCTTTAGGTTTTACCCCAACAATGTTTTCATTAGTTTCGCTCACTCTCGAAATCAAGCATTTTACAGCAGGTTGGAGCAGCCTGTATCTCAGCACAGGAATACGGTAGGGAAGAATTCTAAGGATCATTTTGACTGCCTCCAGAAGTTAGATCAGATGGCAAATTGGATTTGGTGCTAGGTCTTTCCCGTTAGGTTTTACCCCAACAATGTTTTCATTAGTTTCGCTCACTCTCGAAATCAAGCATTTTACAGCAGGTTGGAGCAGCCTGTATCTCAGCACAGGAATAAGGTAGGGAAGAATTCAAGGACTCATTTTGACTGCCTCCAGAAGTTAGATCAGATGGCAAAATTGGATTTGGTGCTAGGTCTTTCCCTTTAGGTTTTACCCCAACAATGTTTTCATTAGTTTCGCTCACTCTCGAAATCAAGCATTTTACAGCAGGTTGGAGCAAGCCTGTGATCTCAGCACAGGAATAAGGAAGGGAAGAATTCTAAGGATCATTTTGACTGCCTCCAGAAGTTAGATCAGATGGCCAATTGGATTTGGTGCTAGGTCTTTCCCTTTAGGTTTTACCCCAACAATGTTTTCATTAGTTTCGCTCACTCTCGAAATCAAGCATTTTACAGCAGGTTGGAGCAGCCTGTATCTCAGCACAGGAATAAGGTAGGGAAGAATTCTAAGGGATCATTTTGACTGCCTCCAGAAGTTAGATCAGATTGGCAAATTGGATTTGGTGCTAGGTCTTTCCCTTTAGGTTTTACCCCAACATTGGTTTTCATTAGTTTCGCTCACTCTCGAAATCAAGCATTTTACAGCAGTGTTGGAGCAGCCTGTATCTCAGCACAGGAATAGGTAGGGAAGAATTCTAAGGATCATTTTGACTGCCTCCAGAAGTTAGATCAGATGGCAAATTGGATTTGGTGCTAGGTCTTTCCCTTTAGGTTTTACCCCAACAATGTTTTCATTAGTTTCGCTCACTCTCGAAATCAAGCATTTTACAGCAGGTTGGAGCAGCCTGTATCTCAGCACAGGAATAAGGTAGGGAAGAATTCAAATACTCATTTTCACTGCCTCCAGAAGTTAGATCAGATGGCCAATGGAATTTGGTGCTAGGTCTTTCCCTTTAGGTTTTACCCCAACAATGTTTTCATTAGTTTCGCTCACTCTCGAAATCAAGCATTTTACAGCAGGTTGGAGCAGCCTGTATCTCAGCACAGGAATAAGGTAGGGAAGAATTCTAAGGATCATTTTGACTGCCTCCAGAAGTTAGATCAGATGGCAAATTGGATTGGTGCTAGGTCTTTCCCTTTAGGTTTTACCCCAACAATGTTTTCATTAGTTTCGCTCACTCTCGAAATCAAGCATTTTACAGCAGGTTGGAGCAGCCTGTATCTCAGCACAGGAATAAGGTAGGGAAGAATTCTAAGGATCATTTTGACTGCCTCCAGAAGTTAGATCAGATGGCAAATTGGATTTGGTGCTAGGTCTTTCCCTTTAGGTTTTACCCCAACAATGTTTTCATTAGTTTCGCTCACTCTCGAAATCAAGCATTTTACAGCAGGTTGGAGCAGCCTGTATCTCAGCACAGGAATAAGGTAGGGAAGAATTCTAAGGATCATTTTGACTGCCTCCAGGAAGTTAGATCAGATGGCAAATTGGATTTGGTGCTAGGTCTTTTCCCTTTAGGTTTTACCCCAACAATGTTTTCATTAGTTTCGCTCACGTCTCGAAATCAAGCATTTTACAGCAGGTTGGAGCAGCCTGTATCTCAGCACAGGAATAAGGAAGGGAAGAATTCTAAGGATCATTTTGACTGCCTCCAGAAGTTAGATCAGATGGCCAATTGGATTTGGTGCTAGGTCTTTCCCTTTAGGTTTTACCCCAACAATGTTTTCATTAGGTTTCGCTCACTCCTCGAAATCAAGCATTTTACAGCAGGTTGGAGCAGCCTGTATCTCAGCACAGGAATAGGTAGGGAAGAATTCTAAGGATTCATTTTGACTGCCTCCAGAAGTTAGATCAGATGGCAAATTGGATTTGGTGCTAGGTCCTTTCCCTTTAGGTTTTACCCCAACAATGTTTTCATTAGTTTCGCTCACTCCTCGAAATCAAGGCATTTTACAGCAGGTTGGAGCAGCCTGTATCTCAGCACAGGAATAAGGTAGGGAAGAATTCTAAGGATCATTTGACTGCCTCCAGAAGTTAGATCAGATGGCAAATGGAATTTGGTGCTAGTTCTTTCCCTATTAGGGTTTTACCCCAACAATGTTTTCATTAGTTTTCGCTCACTCTCGAAATCAAGCATTTTACAGCAGGTTGGAGCAGCCTGTATCTCAGCACAGGAATAAGGTAGGGAAGAATTCTAAGGATCATTTTGACTGCCTCCAGAAGTTAGATCAGATGGCAAAATTGGATTTGGTGCTAGGTCTTTCCCTTTAGGTTTTACCCCAACAATGTTTTTCATTAGTTTCGCTCACTCTCGAAATCAAGCATTTACAGCAGGTTGGAGCAGCCTGTATCTCAGCACAGGAAATAAGGTAGGGAGAATTCTAAGGATCATTTTGACTGCCTCCAGAAGTTAGATCAGATGGCAAATTGGATTGGTGCTAGGTCTTTCCCTTTAGGTTTTACCCCCAACAATGTTTTCATTAGTTTCGCTCACTCTCGAAATCAAGCATTTTACAGCAGGTTGGAGCAGCCTGTATCTCAGCACAGGAATAAGGAGGGAGAATTCTAAGGATCATTTTGACTGCCTCCAGAAGTTAGATCAGATGGCAAATTGGATTTGGTGCTAGGTCTTTCCCTTTAGGTTTTACCCCAACAATGTTTTCATTAGTTTCGCTCACTCTCGAAATCAAGCATTTTACTGCAGGTTGGAGCAGCCTGTATCTCAGCACAGGAATAAGGTAGGGAAGAATTCTAAGGATCATTTTGACTGCCTCCAGAAGTTAGATCAGATGGCAAATTGGGATTTGGTGCTAGGTCTTTCCCTTTAGTTTTACCCCAACAATGTTTTCATTAGTTCGCTCACTCTCGAAATCAAGCATTTTACAGCAGGTTGGAGCAGCCTGTATCTCAGCACAGGAATAGGTAGGGAAGAATTCTAAGGATCATTTTGACTGCCTCCAGAAGTTAGATCAGATGGCAAATTGGATTTGGTGCTAGGTCTTTCCCTTTAGGTTTTACCCCAACAATGTTTTCATTAGTTTCGCTCACATCTCGAAATCAAGCATTTTACAGCAGGTTGGAGCAGCCTGTATCTCAGCACAGGAATAAGGTAGGGAAGAATTCTAAGGATCATTTTGACTGCCTCCAGAAGTTAGATCAGATGGCAAATTGGATTTGGTGCTAGGTCTTTCCCTTTAGGTTTTACCACCAACAATGTTTTCATTAGTTTCGCTCACTCTCGAAATCAAGCATTTTACAGCAGGTTGGAGCAGCCTGTATCTCAGCACAGGAATAAGGTAGGGAAGAATTCTAAGGATCATTTTGACTGCCTCCAGAAGTTAGATCAGATGGCAAATTGGATTTGGTGCTAGGTCTTTCCCTTTAGGTTTTACCCCAACAATGTTTTCATTAGTTTCGCTCACTCTCGAAATCAAGCATTTTACAGCAGGTTGGAGCAGCCTGTATCTCAGCACAGGAATAAGGTAGGGAAGAATTCTAAGGATCATTTTGACTGCCTCCAGAAGTAGATCAGATGGCAAATTGGATTTGGTGCTAGGTCTTTCCCTTTAGGTTTTACCCCAACAATGTTTTCATTAGTTTCGCTCACTCTCAGAAATCAAGCATTTACAGCAGGTTGGAGCAGCCTGTATCTCAGCACAGGAATAAGGTAGGGAAGAATTCTAAGGATCATTTTGACTGCCCTCCAGAAGTTAGATCAGATGGCAAATTGGATTTGGTGCTAGGTCTTTCCCTTTAGGTTTTACCCCAACAATGTTTTCATTAGTTTCGCTCACTCTCGAAATCAAGCATTTTACAGCAGGTTGGAGCAGCCTGTATCTCAGCACAGGGAATAAGGTAGGGAAGAATTCTAAGGATCATTTTGACTGCCTCCAGAAGTTAGATCAGATGGCAAATTGGATTTGGTGCTAGGTCTTTCCCTTTAGGTTTTACCCCAACAATGTTTTCATTAGTTTCGCTCACTCTCGAAATCAAGCATTTTACAGCAGGTTGGAGCAGCCTGTATCTCAGCACAGGAATAAGGTAGGGAAGAATTCTAAGGGATCATTTTGACTGCCTCCAGAAGTTAGATCAGATGGCAAATTGGATTGGTGCTAGGTCTTTCCCTTTAGGTTTTACCCCAACAATGTTTTCATTAGTTTCGCTCACTCTCGAAATCAAGCATTTTACAGCAGGTTGGAGCAGCCTGTATCTCAGCACAGGAATAAGGTAGGGAAGAATTCTAAGGATCATTTTGACTGCCTCCAGAAGTTAGATCAGATGGCAAATTGGATTTGGTGCTAGGTCTTTCCCTTTAGGTTTTACCCCAACCAATGTTTTCATTAGTTTCGCTCACTCTCGAAATCAAGCATTTTACAGCAGGTTGGAGCAGCCTGTATTCAGCACAGGAATAAGGTAGGGAAGAATTCTAAGGATCATTTTGACTGCCTCCAGAAGTTAGATCAGATGGCAAATGGAATTTGGTGCTAGTTCTTTCCCTTTAGGTTTTACCCCAACAATGTTTTCATTAGTTTCGCTCACTCTCGAAATCAAGCATTTTACAGCAGGTTGGAGCAGCCTGTATCTCAGCACAGGAATAAGGTAGGGAAGAATTCTAAGGATCATTTTGACTGCCTCCAGAAGTTAGATCAGATGGCAAATTGGATTTGGTGCTAGGTCTTTCCCTTTAGGTTTTACCCCAACAATGTTTTCATTAGTTTTCGCTCACTCTCGAAATCAAGCATTTTACAGCAGGTTGGAGCAGCCTGTATCTCAGCACAAGGAATAAGGTAGGGAAGAATTCTAAGGATCATTTTGACTGCCTCCAGAAGTTAGATCAGATGGCAATTGGATTTGGTGCTAGGTCTTTCCCTTTAGGTTTTACCCCAACAATGTTTCATTAGTTTCGCTCACTCTCGAAATCAAGCATTTTACAGCAGGTTGGAGCAGCCTGTATCTCAGCACAGGAATAAGGTAGGGAAGAATTCTAAGGATCATTTTGACTGCCTCCAGAAGTTAGATCAGATTGGCAAATTGGATTTGGTGCTAGGTCTTTCCCTTTAGGTTTTACCCCAACAATGTTTTCATTAGTTTCGCTCCACTCTCGAAATCAAGCATTTTACAGCAGGTTGGAGCAGCCCTGTATCTCAGCCACAGGAATAAGGTAGGGAAGAATTCTAAGGATCATTTTTGACTGCCTCCAGAAGTTAGATCAGATGGCAAATTGGATTTGGTGCTAGGTCTTTCCCTTTAGGTTTTACCCCAACAATGTTTTCATTAGTTTTCGCTCACTCCTCGAAATCAAGCATTTTACAGCAGGTTGGAGCAGCCTGTATCTCAGCACAGGAATAAGGTAGGGGAAGAATTCTAAGGATCATTTTGACTGCCTCCAGAAGTTAGATCAGATGGCAAATTGGATTTGGTGCTAGGATCTTTCCCTTTAGGTTTTACCCCAACAATGTTTTCATTAGTTTCGCTCACTCTCGAATCAAGCATTTTACAGCAGGTTGGAGCAGCCTGTATCTCAGCACAGGGAATAAGGTAGGGAAGAATTCTAAGGATCATTTTGACTGCCTCCAGAAGTTAGATCAGATGGCAAATTGGATTTGGTGCTAGGTCTTTCCCTTTAGGTTTTACCCCAACAATGTTTTCATTAGTTTCGCTCACTCTCGAAATCAAGCATTTTACAGCAGGTTGGAGCAGCCTGTATCTCAGCACAGGAATAAGGTAGGGAAGAATTCTAAGGATCATTTTGACTGCCTCCAGCAAGTTAGATCAGATGGCAAATTGGATTTGGTGCTAGGTCTTTCCCTTTAGGTTTTACCCCAACAATGTTATTCATTAGTTTCGCTCACTCTCGAAATCAAGCATTTTACAGCAGGTTGGAGCAGCCTGTATCTCAGCACAGGAATAAGGTAGGGAAGAATTCTAAGGATCATTTTGACTGCCTCCAGAAGTTAGATCAGATGGCAAATTGGATTTGGTGCTAGGGTCTTTCCCTTTAGGTTTTACCCCAACAATGTTTTCATTAGTTTCGCTCCACTCTCGAAATCAAGCATTTTACAGCAGGTTGGAGCAGCCTGTATCTCAGCACAGGAATAAGGTAGGGAAGAATTCTAAGGATCATTTTGACTGCCTCCAGAAGTTAGATCAGATGGCAAATTGGATTTGGTGCTAGGTCTTTCCCTTTAGGTTTTACCCC
Source organism: Melanerpes formicivorus (assembly GCF_026170545.1). Lineage (NCBI taxonomy): Eukaryota > Metazoa > Chordata > Aves > Piciformes > Picidae > Melanerpes > Melanerpes formicivorus. Next base: position 32,145 of record NW_027144229.1, on the reverse strand, counting down.
AACAATGTTTTCATTAGTTTCGCTCACTCTCGAAATCAAGCATTTTACAGCAGGTTGGAGCAGCCTGTATCTCAGCACAGGAATAAGGTAGGGAAGAATTCTAAGGATCATTTTGACTGCCTCCCAGAAGTTAGATCAGATGGCAAATTGGATTTGGTGCTAGGTCTTTCCCTTTAGGTTTTACCCCAACAATGTTTTCATTAGTTTCGCTCACTCTCGAATCAAGCATTTTACAGCAGGTTGGAGCAGCCTGTATCTCAGCACAGGAATAAGGTAGGGAAGAATTCTAAGGATCATTTTGACTGCCTCCAGAAGTTAGATCAGATGGCAAATTGGATTTGGTGCTAGGTCTTTCCCTTTAGGTTTTACCCCAACAATGTTTTCATTAGTTTCGCTCACTCTCGAAATCAAGCATTTTACAGCAGGTTGGAGCAGCCTGTATCTCAGCACAGGAATAAGGTAGGGAAGAATTCTAAGGATCATTTTGACTGCCTCCAGAAGTTAGATCAGAATGGGCAAATTGGATTTGGTGCTAGGTCTTTCCCTTTAGGTTTTTACCCCAACAATGTTTTCATTAGTTTCGCTCACTCTCGAAATCAAGCATTTTTACAGCAGGTTGGAGCAGCCTGTATCTCAGCACAGGAATTAGGTAGGGAAGAATTCAAATACTCATTTTAACTGCCTCCAGAAGTTAGATCAGATGGCAAATTGGATTTTGGTGCTAGGTCTTTCCCTTTAGGTTTTACCCCAACAATGTTTTCATTAGTTTCGCTCACTCTCGAAATCAAGCATTTTACAGCAGGTTGGAGCAGCCTGTATCTCAGCACAGGAATAAGGAAGGAAAGAATTCTAAGGATCATTTTGACTGCCCTCCAGAAGTTAGATCAGATGGCCAATTGGATTTGGTGCTAGGTCCTTTCCCTTTAGGTTTTACCCCAACAATGTTTTCATTAGTTTCGCTCACTCTCGAAATCAAGCATTTTACAGCAGGTTGGAGCAGCCTGTATCTCAGCACAGGAATAAGGTAGGGAAGAATTCTAAGGATCATTTTGACTGCCTCCAGAAGTTAGATCAGATGGCAAATGGAATTTGGTGCTAGTTCTTTCCCTTTAGGTTTTACCCCAACAATGTTTTCATTAGTTTCGCTCACTCTCGAAATCAAGCATTTTACAGCAGGTTGGAGCAGCCTGTATCTCAGCACAGGAATAAGGTAGGGAAGAATTCTAAGGATCATTTTGACTGCCTCCAGAAGTTAGATCAGATGGCAAATTGGATTTGGTGCTAGGTCTTTCCCTTTAGGTTTTACCCCAACAATGTTTTCATTAGTTTCGCTCACTCTCGAAATCAAGCATTTACAGCAGGTTGGAGCAGCCTGTATCTCAGCACAGGAATAAGGTAGGGAAGAATTCAAATACTCATTTTCACTGCCTCCAGAAGTTAGATCAGATGGCCAATGGAATTTGGTGCTAGGTCTTTCCCTTTAGGTTTTACCCCAACAATGTTTTCATTAGTTTCGCTCACTCTCGAAATCAAGCATTTTACAGCAGGTTGGAGCAGCCTGTATCTCAGCACAGGAATAAGGTAGGGAAGAATTCTAAGGATCATTTTGACTGCCTCCAGAAGTTAGATCAGATGGCAAATTGGATTTGGTGCTAGGTCTTTCCCTTTAGGTTTTACCCCAACAATGTTTTTCATTAGTTTCGCTCACTCTCGAAATCAAGCATTTTACAGCAGGTTGGAGCAGCCTGTATCTCAGCACAGGAATAAGGTAGGGAAGAATTCTAAGGATCATTTTGACTGCCTCCAGAAGTTAGATCAGATGGCAAATTGGATTTGGTGCTAGGTCTTTCCCTTTAGGTTTTACCCCCAACAATGTTTTCATTAAGTTTCGCTCACTCTCGAAATCAAGCATTTTACAGCAGGTTGGAGCAGCCTGTATCTCAGCACAGGAATAAGGTAGGGAAGAATTCTAAGGATCATTTTGACTGCCTCCAGAAGTTAGATCAGATGGCAAATTGGATTTGGTGCTAGGTCTTTCCCTTTAGGTTTTACCCCAACAATGTTTTCATTAGTTTCGCTCACTCTCGAAAATCAAGCATTTTACAGCAGGTTGGAGCAGCCTGTATCTCAGCACAGGAATAAGGAAGGGAAGAATTCTAAGGATCATTTTGACTGCCTCCAGAAGTTAGATCAGATGGCCAATTGGATTTGGTGCTAGGTCTTTCCCTTTAGGTTTTACCCCAACAATGTTTTCATTAGTTTCGCTCACTCTCGAAATCAAGCATTTTACAGCAGGTTGGAGCAGCTGTATCTCAGCACAGGAATAAGGTAGGGAAGAATTCTAAGGATCATTTTGACTGCCTCCAGAAGTTAGATCAGATGTGCAAATTGGATTTGGTGCTAGGTCTTTCCCTTTAGGTTTTACCCCAACAATGTTTTCATTAGTTTCGCTCACTCTCGAAATCAAGCATTTTACAGCAGGTTGGAGCAGCCTGTATCTCAAGCACAGGAATAAGGGTAGGGAAGAATTCTAAGGATCATTTTGACTGCCTCCAGAAGTTAGATCAGATGGCAAATGGAATTTGGTGCTTGTTCTTTCCCTTTAGGTTTTACCCAACAATGTTTTCATTAGTTTCGCTCACTCTCGAAATCAAGGCATTTTACAGCAGGTTGGAGCAGCCTGTATCTCAGCACAGGAATAAGGTAGGGAAGAATTCTAAGGATCATTTTGACTGCCTCCAGAAGTTAGATCAGATGGCAAAATTGGATTTGGTGCTAGGTCTTTCCCTTTAGGTTTTACCCCAACAATGTTTTCATTAGTTTCGCTCACTCTCGAAATCAAGCATTTTACAGCAAGTTGGAGCAGCCTGTATCTCAGCACAGGAATAAGGTAGGGAAGAATTCTAAGGATCATTTTGACTGCCTCCAGAAGTTAGATCAGATGGCAAATTGGATTTGGTGCTAGGTCTTTCCCTTTAGGTTTTACCCCAACAATGTTTTTCATTAGTTTCGCTCACTCTCGAAATCAAGCATTTTACAGCAGGTTGGAGCAGCCTGTATCTCAGCACAGGAATAAGGGTAGGTGAAGAATTCTAAGGATCATTTTGACTGCCTCCAGAAGTTAGATCAGATGGCAAATTGGATTTGGTGCTAGGTCTTTCCCTTTAGGTTTTACCCCAACAATGTTTTCATTAGTTCGCTCACTCTCGAAATCAAGCATTTTACAGCAGGTTGGAGCAGCCTGTATCTCAGCACAGGAATAAGGTAGGGAAGAATTCTAAGGATCATTTTGACTGCCTCCAGAAGTTAGATCAGATGGCAAATTGGATTTGGTGCTAGGTCTTTCCCTTTAGTTTTACCCAACAATGTTTTCATTAGTTTCGCTCACTCTCGAAATCAAGCATTTTACAGCAGGTTGGAGCAGCCCTGTATCTCAGCACAGGAATAAGGTAGGGAAGAATTCTAAGGATCATTTTGACTGCCTCCAGAAGTTAGATCAGATGGCAAATTGGATTGGTGCTAGGTCTTTCCCTTTAGGTTTTACCCCAACAATGTTTTCATTAGTTTCGCTCACTCTCGAAATCAAGCATTTTACAGCAGGTTGGAGCAGCCTGTATCTCAGCACAGGAATAAGGTAGGGAAGAATTCTAAGGATCATTTTGACTGCCTCCAGAAGTTAGATCAGATGCAAATTGGATTTGGTGCTAGGTCTTTCCCTTTAGGTTTTACCCCAACAATGTTTTCATTAGTTTCGCTCACTCTCGAAATCAAGCATTTTACAGCAGGTTGGAGCAGCCTGTATCTCAGCACAGGAATAAAGGTAGGGAAAGAATTCTAAGGATCATTTTGACTGCCTCCAGAAGTTAGATCAGATGGCAAATTGGATTTGGTGCTAGGTCTTTCCCTTTAGGTTTTACCCCAACAATGTTTTCATTAGTTTCGCTCACTCTCGAAATCAAGCATTTTACAGCAGGTTGGAGCAGCCTGTATCTCAGCATAGGAATAAGGAAGGGAAGAATTCTAAGGATCATTTTGACTGCCTCCAGAAGTTAGATCAGATGGCAAATTGGATTTGGTGCTAGGTCTTTCCCTTTAGGTTTTACCCCAACAATGTTTTCATTAGTTTCGCTCACTCTCGAAATCAAGCATTTTACAGCAGGTTGGAGCAGCCTGTATCTCAGCACAGGAATAAGGTAGGGAAGAATTCTAAGGTTCATTTTGACTGCCTCCAGAAGTTAGATCAGATGGCAAATTGGATTTGGTGCTAGGTCTTTCCCTTTAGGTTTTACCCCAACAATGTTTTCATTAGTTTCGCTCACTCTCGAAATCAAGCATTTTACAGCAGGTTGGAGCAGCCTGTATCTCAGCATAGGAATAAGGAAGGGAAGAATTCTAAGGATCATTTTGACTGCCTCCCAGAAGTTAGATCAGATGGCAAATTGGATTTGGTGCTAGGTCTTTCCCTTTAGGTTTTACCCCAACAATGTTTTCATTAGTTTCGCTCACTCTCGAAATCAAGCATTTTACAGCAGGTTGGAGCAGCCTGTATCTCAGCACAGGAATAAGGTAGGGAAGAATTCTAAGGATCATTTTGACTGCCTCCAGAAGTTAGATCAGATGGCAAATTGGATTTGGTGCTAGGTCTTTCCCTTTAGGTTTTACCCCAACAATGTTTTCATTAGTTTCGCTCACTCTCGAAATCAAGCATTTTACAGCAGGTTGGAGCAGCCTGTATCTCAGCACAGGAATAAGGTAGGGAAGAATTCTAAGGATCATTTTGACTGCCTCCAGAAGTTAGATCAGATGGCAAATTGGATTTGGTGCTAGGTCTTTCCCTTTAGGTTTTACCCCAACAATGTTTTCATTAGTTTCGCTCACTCTCGAAATCAAGCATTTTACAGCAGGTTTGGAGCAGCCTGTATCTCAGCACAGGAATAAGGTAGGGAAGAATTCAAATACTCATTTTGACTGCCTCCAGAAGTTAGATCAGATGGCAAATTGGATTGGTGCTAGGTCTTTCCCTTTAGGTTTTACCCCAACAATGTTTTCATTAGTTTCGCTCACTCTCGAAATCAAGCATTTTACAGCAGGTTGGAGCAGCCTGTATCTCAGCACAGGAATAAGGTAGGGAAGAATTCAAATACTCATTTTGACTGCCTCCAGAAGTTAGATCAGATGGCAAATTGGATTTGGTGCTAGGGTCTTTCCCTTTAGGTTTTACCCCAACAATGTTTTCATTAGTTTCGCTCACTCTCGAAATCAAGCATTTTACAGTAGGTTGGAGCAGCCTGTATCTCAGCACAGGAATAAGGTAGGGAAGAATTCTAAGGATCATTTTGACTGCCTCCAGAAGTTAGATCAGATGGCAAATTGGATTTGGTGCTAGGTCTTTCCCTTTAGGTTTTACCCCAACAATGTTTTCATTAGTTTCGCTCACTCTCGAAATCAAGCATTTTTACAGCAGGTTGGAGCAGCCTGTATCTCAGCACAGGAATAAGGTAGGGAAGAATTCTAAGGATCATTTTGACTGCCTCCAGAAGTTAGATCAGATGGCAAATTGGATTTGGTGCTAGGTCTTTCCCTTTAGGTTTTACCCCCAACAATGTTTTCATTAGTTTCGCTCACTCTCGAAATCAAGCATTTTACAGCAGGTTGGAGCAGCCTGTATCTCAGCACAGGAATAAGGTAGGGAAGAATTCTAAGGATCATTTTGACTGCCTCCAGAAGTTAGATCAGATGGCAAATTGGATTTGGTGCTAGGTCTTTCCCTTTAGGTTTTACCCCAACAATGTTTTCATTAGTTTCGCTCACTCTCGAAATCAAGCATTTTACAGCAGGTTGGAGCAGCCTGTAATCTCAGCACAGGAATAAGGTAGGGAAGAATTCAAATACTCATTTTGACTGCCTCCAGAAGTTAGATCAGATGGCAAATTGGATTTGGTGCTAGGTCTTTCCCTTTAGGTTTTACCCCAACAATGTTTTCATTAGTTTCGCTCACTCCTCGAAATCAAGCATTTTACAGCAGGTTGGAGCAGCCTGTATCTCAGCACAGGAATAAGGTAGGGAAGAATTCTAAGGATCATTTTGACTGCCTCCAGAAGTTAGATCAGATGGCAAATTGGATTTGGTGCTAGGTCTTTCCCTTTAGGTTTTACCCCAACAATGTTTTCATTAGTTTCGCTCACTCTCGAAATCAAGCATTTTACAGCAGGTTGGAGCAGCCTGTATCTCAGCACAGGAATAAGGTAGGGAAGAATTCAAATACTCATTTTGACTGCCTCCAGAAGTTAGATCAGATGGCAAATTGGATTTGGTGCTAGGTCTTTCCCTTTAGGTTTTACCCCAACAATGTTTTCATTAGTTTCGCTCACTCTCGAAATCAAGCATTTTACAGCAGGTTGGAGCAGCCTGTATCTCAGCACAGGAATAAGGTAGGGAAGAATTCAAATACTCATTTTGACTGCCTCCAGAAGTTAGATCAGATGGCAAATTGGATTTGGTGCTAGGTCTTTCCCTTTAGGTTTTACCCCAACAATGTTTTCATTAGTTTCGCTCCCTCCTCGAAATCAAGCATTTTACAGCAGGTTGGAGCAGCCTGTATCTCAGCACAGGAATAAGGTAGGGAAGAATTCAAATACTCATTTTGACTGCCTCCAGAAGTTAGATCAGATGGCAAATTGGATTTGGTGCTAGGTCTTTCCCTTTAGGTTTTACCCCAACAATGTTTTCATTAGTTTCGCTCACTCTCGAAATCAAGCATTTTACAGCAGGTTGGAGCAGCCTGTATCTCAGCACAGGAATAAGGTAGGGAAGAATTCAAATACTCATTTTGACTGCCTCCAGAAGTTAGATCAGATGGCAAATTGGATTTGGTGCTAGGTCTTTCCCTTTAGGTTTTACCCCAACAATGTTTTCATTAGTTTCGCTCACTCTCGAAATCAAGCATTTTACAGCAGGTTGGGAGCAGCCTGTATCTCAGCACAGGAATAAGGTAGGGAAGAATTCAAATACTCATTTTGACTGCCTCCAGAAGTTAGATCAGATGGCAAATTGGATTTGGTGCTAGGTCTTTCCCTTTAGGTTTTACCCCAACAATGTTTTCATTAGTTTCGCTCACTCTCGAAATCAAGCATTTTACAGCAGGTTGGAGCAGCCTGTATCTCAGCACAGGAATAAGGTAGGGAAGAATTCCAATACTCATTTGACTGCCTCCAGAAGTTAGATCAGATGGCAAATTGGATTTGGTGCTAGGTCTTTCCCTTTAGGTTTTACCCCAACAATGTTTTCATTAGTTTCGCTCACTCTCGAAATCAAGCATTTTACAGCAGGTTGGAGCAGCCTGTATCTCAGCACAGGAATAAGGAAGGGAAGAATTCTAAGGATCATTTTGACTGCCTCCAGAAGTTAGATCCGATGGCAAATTGGATTTGGTGCTAGGTCTTTCCCTTTAGGTTTTACCCCAACAATGTTTTCATTAGTTTCGCTCACTCTCGAAATCAAGCATTTTACAGCAGGTTGGAGCAGCCTGTGTATCTCAGCACAGGAATAAGGTAGGGAAGAATTCAAATACTCATTTTGACTGCCTCCAGAAGTTAGATCAGATGGCAAATTGGATTTGGTGCTAGGTCTTTCCCCTTTAGGTTTTACCCCAACAATGTTTTCATTAGTTTCGCTCACTCTCGAAATCAAGCATTTTACAGCAGGTTGGAGCAGCCTGTATCTCAGCACAGGAATAAGGTAGGGAAGAATTCTAAGGATCATTTTGACTGCCTCCAGAAGTTAGATCAGATTGGCAAATTGGATTTGGTGCTAGGTCTTTCCCTTTAGGTTTTACCCCAACAATGTTTTCATTAGTTTCGCTCACTCCTCGAAATCAAGCATTTTACAGCAGGTTGGAGCAGCTGTATCTCAGCACAGGAATAAGGTAGGGAAGAATTCAAATACTCATTTTGACTGCCTCCAGAAGTTTAGATCAGATGGCAAATTGGATTTGGTGCTAGGTCTTTCCCTTTAGGTTTTTACCCCAACAATGTTTTCATTAGTTTCGCTCCCTCTCGAAATCAAGCATTTTACAGCAGGTTGGAGCAGCCTGTATCTCAGCACAGGAATAAGGTAGGGAAGAATTCAAATACTCCATTTTGACTGCCTCCAGAAGTTAGATCAGATGGCAAATTGGATTTGGTGCTAGGGTCTTTCCCTTTAGGTTTTACCCCAACAATGTTTTCATTAGTTTCGCTCACTCTCGAAATCAAGCATTTTACAGCAGGTTGGAGCAGCCTGTATCTCAGCACAGGAATAAGGTAGGGAAGAATTCAAATACTCATTTTGACTGCCTCCAGAAGTTAGATCAGATGGCAAATTGGATTTGGTGCTAGGTCTTTCCCTTTAGGTTTTACCCCACAATGTTTTCATTAGTTTCGCTCACTCTCGAAATCAAGCATTTTACAGCAGGTTGGAGCAGCCTGTATCTCAGCACAGGAATAAGGAAGGGAAGAATTCTAAGGATCATTTTGACTGCCTCCAGAAGTTAGATCCGATGGCAAATTGGATTTGGTGCTAGGTCTTTCCCTTTAGGTTTTACCCCAAACAATGTTTTCATTAGTTTCGCTCACTCTCGAAATCAAGCATTTTACAGCAGGTTGGAGGCAGCCTGTATCTCAGCACAGGAATAAGGTAGGGAAGAATTCAAATACTCATTTTGACTGCCTCCAGAAGTTAGATCAGATGGGCAAATTGGATTTGGTGCTAGGTCTTTCCCTTTAGGTTTTACCCCAACAATGTTTTCATTAGTTTCGCTCACTCTCGAAATCAAGCATTTTACAGCAGGTTGGAGCAGCCTGTATCTCAGCACAGGAATAAGGTAGGGAAGAATTCTAAGGATCATTTTGACTGCCTCCAGAAGTTAGATCAGATGGCAAATTGGATTTGGTGCTAGGTCCTTTCCCTTTAGGTTTTACCCCAACAATGTTTTCATTAGTTTCGCTCACTCTCGAAATCAAGCATTTTACAGCAGGTTGGAGCAGCCTGTATCTCAGCACAGGAATAAGGTAGGGAAGAATTCTAAGGATCATTTTGACTGCCTCCAGAAGTTAGATCAGATGGCAAATTGGATTTGGTGCTAGGTCTTTCCCTTTAGGTTTTACCCCAACAATGTTTTCATTAGTTTCGCTCACTCTCGAATCAAGCATTTTACAGCAGGTTGGAGCAGCCTGTATCTCAGCACAGGAATAAGGTAGGGAAGAATTCAAATACTCATTTTGACTGCCTCCAGAAGTTAGATCAGATGGCAAATTGGATTTGTGCTAGGTCTTTCCCTTTAGGTTTTACCCCAACAATGTTTTCATTAGTTTCGCTCACTCTCGAAATCAAGCATTTTACAGCAGGTTGGAGCAGCCTGTATCTCAGCACAGGAATAAGGTAGGGAAGAATTCAAATACTCATTTTGACTGCCTCCAGAAGTTAGATCAGATGGCAAATTGGATTTGGTGCTAGGTCTTTCCCTTTAGGTTTTACCCCAACAATGTTTTCATTAGTTTCGCTCACTCTCGAAATCAAGCATTTTACAGCAGGTTGGAGCAGCCTGTATCTCAGCACAGGAATAAGGTAGGGAAGAATTCTAAGGATCATTTTGACTGCCTCCAGAAGTTAGATCAGATGGCAAATTGGATTTGGTGCTAGGTCTTTCCCTTTAGGTTTTACCCCAACAATGTTTTCATTAGTTTCGCTCACTCTCGAAATCAAGCATTTTACAGCAGGTTGGAGCAGCCTGTATCTCAGCACAGGAATAAGGTAGGGAAGAATTCAAATACTCATTTTGACTGCCCCCAGAAGTTAGATCAGATGGCAAATTGGATTTGGTGCTAGGCCTTTCCCTTTAGGTTTTACCCCAACAATGTTTTCATTAGTTTCGCTCACTCTCGAAATCAAGCATTTTACAGCAGGTTGGAGCAGCCTGTATCTCAGCACAGGAATAAGGTAGGGAAGAATTCTAAGGATCATTTTGACTGCCTCCAGAAGTTAGATCAGATGGCAAATTGGATTTGGTGCTAGGTCTTTCCCTTTAGGTTTTACCCCAACAATGTTTTCATTAGTTTCGCTCACTCTCGAAATCAAGCATTTTACAGCAGGTTGGAGCAGCCTGTATCTCAGCACAGGAATAAGGTAGGGAAGAATTCAAATACTCATTTTGACTGCCTCCAGAAGTTAGATCAGATGGCAAATTGGATTTGGTGCTAGGTCTTTCCCTTTAGGTTTTACCCCAACAATGTTTTCATTAGTTTCGCTCACTCTCGAAATCAAGCATTTTACAGCAGGTTGGAGCAGCCTGTATCTCAGCACAGGAATAAGGTAGGGAAGAATTCAAATACTCATTTTGACTGCCTCCAGAAGTTAGATCAGATGGCAAATTGGATTTGGTGCTAGGTCTTTCCCTTTAGGTTTTACCCCAACAATGTTTTCATTAGTTTCGCTCACTCTCGAAATCAAGCATTTTACAGCAGGTTGGAGCAGCCTGTATCTCAGCACAGGAATAAGGTAGGGAAGAATTCAAATACTCATTTTGACTGCCTCCAGAAGTTAGATCAGATGGCAAATTGGATTTGGTGCTAGGTCTTTCCCTTTAGGTTTTTACCCCAACAATGTTTTCATTAGTTTCGCTCACTCTCGAAATCAAGCATTTTACAGCAGGTTGGAGCAGCCTGTATCTCAGCACAGGAATAAGGTAGGGAAGAATTCAAATACTCATTTTGACTGCCTCCAGAAGTTAGATCAGATGGCAAATTGGATTTGGTGCTAGGTCTTTCCCTTTAGGTTTTACCCCAACAATGTTTTCATTAGTTTCGCTCACTCTCGAAATCAAGCATTTTACAGCAGGTTGGAGCAGCCTGTATCTCAGCACAGGAATAAGGGTAGGGAAGAATTCCAATACTCATTTTGACTGCCTCCAGAAGTTAGATCAGATGGCAAATTGGATTTGGTGCTAGGTCTTTCCCTTTAGGTTTTACCCCAACAATGTTTTCATTAGTTTCGCTCACTCTCGAAATCAAGCATTTTACAGCAGGTTGGAGCAGCCTGTATCTCAGCACAGGAATAAGGAAGGGAAGAATTCTAAGGATCATTTTGACTGCCTCCAGAAGTAGATCCGATGGCAAATTGGATTTGGTGCTAGGTCTTTCCCTTTAGGTTTTACCCCAACAATGTTTTCATTAGTTTCGCTCACTCTCGAAATCAAGCATTTTACAGCAGGTTGGAGCAGCCTGTATCTCAGCACAGGAATAAGGTAGGGAAGAATTCAAATACTCATTTTGACTGCCTCCAGAAGTTAGATCAGATGGCAAATTGGATTTGGTGCTAGGTCTTTCCCTTTAGGTTTTACCCCCAACAATGTTTTCATTAGTTTCGCTCACTCTCGAAATCAAGCATTTTACAGCAGGTTGGAGCAGCCTGTATCTCAGCACAGGAATAAGGTAGGGAAGAATTCTAAGGATCATTTTGACTGCCTCCAGAAGTTAGATCAGATGGCAAATGGAATTTGGTGCTAGTTCTTTCCCTTTAGGTTTTACCCCAACAATGTTTTCATTAGTTTCGCTCACTCTCGAAATCAAGCATTTTACAGCAGGTTGGAGCAGCCTGTATCTCAGCACAGGAATAAGGTAGGGAAGAATTCTAAGGATCATTTTGACTGCCTCCAGAAGTTAGATCAGATGGCAAATTGGATTTGGTGCTAGGTCTTTCCCTTTAGGTTTTACCCCAACAATGTTTTCATTAGTTTCGCTCACTCTCGAAATCAAGCATTTTACAGCAAGTTGGAGCAGCCTGTATCTCAGCACAGGAATAAGGTAGGGAAGAATTCTAAGGATCATTTTGACTGCCTCCAGAAGTTAGATCAGATGGCAAATTGGATTTGGTGCTAGGTCTTTCCCTTTAGGTTTTACCCCAACAATGTTTTCATTAGTTTCGCTCACTCTCGAAATCAAGCATTTTACAGCAGGTTGGAGCAGCCTGTATCTCAGCACAGGAATAAGGTAGGGAAGAATTCAAATACTCATTTTGACTGCCTCCAGAAGTTAGATCAGATGGCAAATTGGATTTGGTGCTAGGTCTTTCCCTTTAGGTTTTACCCCAACAATGTTTTCATTAGTTTCGCTCACTCTCGAAATCAAGCATTTTACAGCAGGTTGGAGCAGCCTGTATCTCAGCACAGGAATAAGGTAGGGAAGAATTCTAAGGATCATTTTGACTGCCTCCAGAAGTTAGATCAGATGGCAAATTGGATTTGGTGCTAGGTCTTTCCCTTTAGGTTTTACCCCAACAATGTTTTCATTAGTTTCGCTCACTCTCGAAATCAAGCATTTTACAGCAGGTTGGAGCAGCCTGTATCTCAGCACAGGAATAAGGTAGGGAAGAATTCAAATACTCATTTTGACTGCCCCCAGAAGTTAGATCAGATGGCAAATTGGATTTGGTGCTAGGCCTTTCCCTTTAGGTTTTACCCCAACAATGTTTTCATTAGTTTCGCTCACTCTCGAAATCAAGCATTTTACAGCAGGTTGGAGCAGCCTGTATCTCAGCACAGGAATAAGGTAGGGAAGAATTCTAAGGATCATTTTGACTGCCTCCAGAAGTTAGATCAGATGGCAAATTGGATTTGGTGCTAGGTCTTTCCCTTTAGGTTTTACCCCAACAATGTTTTCATTAGTTTCGCTCACTCTCGAAATCAAGCATTTTACAGCAGGTTGGAGCAGCCTGTATCTCAGCACAGGAATAAGGTAGGGAAGAATTCAAATACTCATTTTGACTGCCTCCAGAAGTTAGATCAGATGGCAAATTGGATTTGGTGCTAGGTCTTTCCCTTTAGGTTTTACCCCAACAATGTTTTCATTAGTTTCGCTCACTCTCGAAATCAAGCATTTTACAGCAGGTTGGAGCAGCCTGTATCTCAGCACAGGAATAAGGTAGGGAAGAATTCAAATACTCATTTTGACTGCCTCCAGAAGTTAGATCAGATGGCAAATTGGATTTGGTGCTAGGTCTTTCCCTTTAGGTTTTACCCCAACAATGTTTTCATTAGTTTCGCTCACTCTCGAAATCAAGCATTTTACAGCAGGTTGGAGCAGCCTGTATCTCAGCACAGGAATAAGGTAGGGAAGAATTCAAATACTCATTTTGACTGCCTCCAGAAGTTAGATCAGATGGCAAATTGGATTTGGTGCTAGGTCTTTCCCTTTAGGTTTTACCCCAACAATGTTTTCATTAGTTTCGCTCACTCTCGAAATCAAGCATTTTACAGCAGGTTGGAGCAGCCTGTATCTCAGCACAGGAATAAGGTAGGGAAGAATTCAAATACTCATTTTGACTGCCTCCAGAAGTTAGATCAGATGGCAAATTGGATTTGGTGCTAGGTCTTTCCCTTTAGGTTTTACCCCAACAATGTTTTCATTAGTTTCGCTCACTCTCGAAATCAAGCATTTTACAGCAGGTTGGAGCAGCCTGTATCTCAGCACAGGAATAAGGTAGGGAAGAATTCCAATACTCATTTTGACTGCCTCCAGAAGTTAGATCAGATGGCAAATTGGATTTGGTGCTAGGTCTTTCCCTTTAGGTTTTACCCCAACAATGTTTTCATTAGTTTCGCTCACTCTCGAAATCAAGCATTTTACAGCAGGTTGGAGCAGCCTGTATCTCAGCACAGGAATAAGGAAGGGAAGAATTCAAATACTCATTTTGACTGCCTCCAGAAGTTAGATCAGATGGCAAATTGGATTTGGTGCTAGGTCTTTCCCTTTAGGTTTTACCCCAACAATGTTTTCATTAGTTTCGCTCACTCTCGAAATCAAGCATTTTACAGCAGGTTGGAGCAGCCTGTATCTCAGCACAGGAATAAGGTAGGGAAGAATTCAAATACTCATTTTGACTGCCTCCAGAAGTTAGATCAGATGGCAAATTGGATTTGGTGCTAGGTCTTTCCCTTTAGGTTTTACCCCAACAATGTTTTCATTAGTTTCGCTCACTCTCGAAATCAAGCATTTTACAGCAGGTTGGAGCAGCCTGTATCTCAGCACAGGAATAAGGTAGGGAAGAATTCTAAGGATCATTTTGACTGCCTCCAGAAGTTAGATCAGATGGCAAATTGGATTTGGTGCTAGGTCTTTCCCTTTAGGTTTTACCCCAACAATGTTTTCATTAGTTTCGCTCACTCTCGAAATCAAGCATTTTACAGCAGGTTGGAGCAGCCTGTATCTCAGCACAGGAATAAGGTAGGGAAGAATTCTAAGGATCATTTTGACTGCCTCCAGAAGTTAGATCAGATGGCAAATTGGATTTGGTGCTAGGTCTTTCCCTTTAGGTTTTACCCCAACAATGTTTTCATTAGTTTCGCTCACTCTCGAAATCAAGCATTTTACAGCAGGTTGGAGCAGCCTGTATCTCAGCACAGGAATAAGGTAGGGAAGAATTCAAATACTCATTTTGACTGCCTCCAGAAGTTAGATCAGATGGCAAATTGGATTTGGTGCTAGGTCTTTCCCTTTAGGTTTTACCCCAACAATGTTTTCATTAGTTTCGCTCACTCTCGAAATCAAGCATTTTACAGCAGGTTGGAGCAGCCTGTATCTCAGCACAGGAATAAGGTAGGGAAGAATTCTAAGGATCATTTTGACTGCCTCCAGAAGTTAGATCAGATGGCAAATTGGATTTGGTGCTAGGTCTTTCCCTTTAGGTTTTACCCCAACAATGTTTTCATTAGTTTCGCTCACTCTCGAAATCAAGCATTTTACAGCAGGTTGGAGCAGCCTGTATCTCAGCACAGGAATAAGGTAGGGAAGAATTCAAATACTCATTTTGACTGCCTCCAGAAGTTAGATCAGATGGCAAATTGGATTTGGTGCTAGGTCTTTCCCTTTAGGTTTTACCCCAACAATGTTTTCATTAGTTTCGCTCACTCTCGAAATCAAGCATTTTACAGCAGGTTGGAGCAGCCTGTATCTCAGCACAGGAATAAGGTAGGGAAGAATTCAAATACTCATTTTGACTGCCTCCAGAAGTTAGATCAGATGGCAAATTGGATTTGGTGCTAGGTCTTTCCCTTTAGGTTTTACCCCAACAATGTTTTCATTAGTTTCGCTCCCTCTCGAAATCAAGCATTTTACAGCAGGTTGGAGCAGCCTGTATCTCAGCACAGGAATAAGGTAGGGAAGAATTCAAATACTCATTTTGACTGCCTCCAGAAGTTAGATCAGATGGCAAATTGGATTTGGTGCTAGGTCTTTCCCTTTAGGTTTTACCCCAACAATGTTTTCATTAGTTTCGCTCACTCTCGAAATCAAGCATTTTACAGCAGGTTGGAGCAGCCTGTATCTCAGCACAGGAATAAGGTAGGGAAGAATTCAAATACTCATTTTGACTGCCTCCAGAAGTTAGATCAGATGGCAAATTGGATTTGGTGCTAGGTCTTTCCCTTTAGGTTTTACCCCAACAATGTTTTCATTAGTTTCGCTCACTCTCGAAATCAAGCATTTTACAGCAGGTTGGAGCAGCCTGTATCTCAGCACAGGAATAAGGTAGGGAAGAATTCAAATACTCATTTTGACTGCCTCCAGAAGTTAGATCAGATGGCAAATTGGATTTGGTGCTAGGTCTTTCCCTTTAGGTTTTACCCCAACAATGTTTTCATTAGTTTCGCTCACTCTCGAAATCAAGCATTTTACAGCAGGTTGGAGCAGCCTGTATCTCAGCACAGGAATAAGGTAGGGAAGAATTCCAATACTCATTTTGACTGCCTCCAGAAGTTAGATCAGATGGCAAATTGGATTTGGTGCTAGGTCTTTCCCTTTAGGTTTTACCCCAACAATGTTTTCATTAGTTTCGCTCACTCTCGAAATCAAGCATTTTACAGCAGGTTGGAGCAGCCTGTATCTCAGCACAGGAATAAGGAAGGGAAGAATTCTAAGGATCATTTTGACTGCCTCCAGAAGTTAGATCCGATGGCAAATTGGATTTGGTGCTAGGTCTTTCCCTTTAGGTTTTACCCCAACAATGTTTTCATTAGTTTCGCTCACTCTCGAAATCAAGCATTTTACAGCAGGTTGGAGCAGCCTGTATCTCAGCACAGGAATAAGGTAGGGAAGAATTCAAATACTCATTTTGACTGCCTCCAGAAGTTAGATCAGATGGCAAATTGGATTTGGTGCTAGGTCTTTCCCTTTAGGTTTTACCCCAACAATGTTTTCATTAGTTTCGCTCACTCTCGAAATCAAGCATTTTACAGCAGGTTGGAGCAGCCTGTATCTCAGCACAGGAATAAGGTAGGGAAGAATTCTAAGGATCATTTTGACTGCCTCCAGAAGTTAGATCAGATGGCAAATTGGATTTGGTGCTAGGTCTTTCCCTTTAGGTTTTACCCCAACAATGTTTTCATTAGTTTCGCTCACTCTCGAAATCAAGCATTTTACAGCAGGTTGGAGCAGCCTGTATCTCAGCACAGGAATAAGGTAGGGAAGAATTCAAATACTCATTTTGACTGCCTCCAGAAGTTAGATCAGATGGCAAATTGGATTTGGTGCTAGGTCTTTCCCTTTAGGTTTTACCCCAACAATGTTTTCATTAGTTTCGCTCCCTCTCGAAATCAAGCATTTTACAGCAGGTTGGAGCAGCCTGTATCTCAGCACAGGAATAAGGTAGGGAAGAATTCAAATACTCATTTTGACTGCCTCCAGAAGTTAGATCAGATGGCAAATTGGATTTGGTGCTAGGTCTTTCCCTTTAGGTTTTACCCCAACAATGTTTTCATTAGTTTCGCTCACTCTCGAAATCAAGCATTTTACAGCAGGTTGGAGCAGCCTGTATCTCAGCACAGGAATAAGGTAGGGAAGAATTCAAATACTCATTTTGACTGCCTCCAGAAGTTAGATCAGATGGCAAATTGGATTTGGTGCTAGGTCTTTCCCTTTAGGTTTTACCCCAACAATGTTTTCATTAGTTTCGCTCACTCTCGAAATCAAGCATTTTACAGCAGGTTGGAGCAGCCTGTATCTCAGCACAGGAATAAGGTAGGGAAGAATTCAAATACTCATTTTGACTGCCTCCAGAAGTTAGATCAGATGGCAAATTGGATTTGGTGCTAGGTCTTTCCCTTTAGGTTTTACCCCAACAATGTTTTCATTAGTTTCGCTCACTCTCGAAATCAAGCATTTTACAGCAGGTTGGAGCAGCCTGTATCTCAGCACAGGAATAAGGTAGGGAAGAATTCCAATACTCATTTTGACTGCCTCCAGAAGTTAGATCAGATGGCAAATTGGATTTGGTGCTAGGTCTTTCCCTTTAGGTTTTACCCCAACAATGTTTTCATTAGTTTCGCTCACTCTCGAAATCAAGCATTTTACAGCAGGTTGGAGCAGCCTGTATCTCAGCACAGGAATAAGGAAGGGAAGAATTCTAAGGATCATTTTGACTGCCTCCAGAAGTTAGATCCGATGGCAAATTGGATTTGGTGCTAGGTCTTTCCCTTTAGGTTTTACCCCAACAATGTTTTCATTAGTTTCGCTCACTCTCGAAATCAAGCATTTTACAGCAGGTTGGAGCAGCCTGTATCTCAGCACAGGAATAAGGTAGGGAAGAATTCAAATACTCATTTTGACTGCCTCCAGAAGTTAGATCAGATGGCAAATTGGATTTGGTGCTAGGTCTTTCCCTTTAGGTTTTACCCCAACAATGTTTTCATTAGTTTCGCTCACTCTCGAAATCAAGCATTTTACAGCAGGTTGGAGCAGCCTGTATCTCAGCACAGGAATAAGGTAGGGAAGAATTCTAAGGATCATTTTGACTGCCTCCAGAAGTTAGATCAGATGGCAAATTGGATTTGGTGCTAGGTCTTTCCCTTTAGGTTTTACCCCAACAATGTTTTCATTAGTTTCGCTCACTCTCGAAATCAAGCATTTTACAGCAGGTTGGAGCAGCCTGTATCTCAGCACAGGAATAAGGTAGGGAAGAATTCTAAGGATCATTTTGACTGCCTCCAGAAGTTAGATCAGATGGCAAATTGGATTTGGTGCTAGGTCTTTCCCTTTAGGTTTTACCCCAACAATGTTTTCATTAGTTTCGCTCACTCTCGAAATCAAGCATTTTACAGCAGGTTGGAGCAGCCTGTATCTCAGCACAGGAATAAGGTAGGGAAGAATTCAAATACTCATTTTGACTGCCTCCAGAAGTTAGATCAGATGGCAAATTGGATTTGGTGCTAGGTCTTTCCCTTTAGGTTTTACCCCAACAATGTTTTCATTAGTTTCGCTCAATCTCGAAATCAAGCATTTTACAGCAGGTTGGAGCAGCCTGTATCTCAGCACAGGAATAAGGTAGGGAAGAATTCAAATACTCATTTTGACTGCCTCCAGAAGTTAGATCAGATGGCAAATTGGATTTGGTGCTAGGTCTTTCCCTTTAGGTTTTACCCCAACAATGTTTTCATTAGTTTCGCTCACTCTCGAAATCAAGCATTTTACAGCAGGTTGGAGCAGCCTGTATCTCAGCACAGGAATAAGGTAGGGAAGAATTCTAAGGATCATTTTGACTGCCTCCAGAAGTTAGATCAGATGGCAAATTGGATTTGGTGCTAGGTCTTTCCCTTTAGGTTTTACCCCAACAATGTTTTCATTAGTTTCGCTCACTCTCGAAATCAAGCATTTTACAGCAGGTTGGAGCAGCCTGTATCTCAGCACAGGAATAAGGTAGGGAAGAATTCAAATACTCATTTTGACTGCCCCCAGAAGTTAGATCAGATGGCAAATTGGATTTGGTGCTAGGCCTTTCCCTTTAGGTTTTACCCCAACAATGTTTTCATTAGTTTCGCTCACTCTCGAAATCAAGCATTTTACAGCAGGTTGGAGCAGCCTGTATCTCAGCACAGGAATAAGGTAGGGAAGAATTCTAAGGATCATTTTGACTGCCTCCAGAAGTTAGATCAGATGGCAAATTGGATTTGGTGCTAGGTCTTTCCCTTTAGGTTTTACCCCAACAATGTTTTCATTAGTTTCGCTCACTCTCGAAATCAAGCATTTTACAGCAGGTTGGAGCAGCCTGTATCTCAGCACAGGAATAAGGTAGGGAAGAATTCTAAGGATCATTTTGACTGCCTCCAGAAGTTAGATCAGATGGCAAATTGGATTTGGTGCTAGGTCTTTCCCTTTAGGTTTTACCCCAACAATGTTTTCATTAGTTTCGCTCACTCTCGAAATCAAGCATTTTACAGCAGGTTGGAGCAGCCTGTATCTCAGCACAGGAATAAGGTAGGGAAGAATTCAAATACTCATTTTGACTGCCTCCAGAAGTTAGATCAGATGGCAAATTGGATTTGGTGCTAGGTCTTTCCCTTTAGGTTTTACCCCAACAATGTTTTCATTAGTTTCGCTCACTCTCGAAATCAAGCATTTTACAGCAGGTTGGAGCAGCCTGTATCTCAGCACAGGAATAAGGTAGGGAAGAATTCAAATACTCATTTTGACTGCCTCCAGAAGTTAGATCAGATGGCAAATTGGATTTGGTGCTAGGTCTTTCCCTTTAGGTTTTACCCCAACAATGTTTTCATTAGTTTCGCTCACTCTCGAAATCAAGCATTTTACAGCAGGTTGGAGCAGCCTGTATCTCAGCACAGGAATAAGGTAGGGAAGAATTCAAATACTCATTTTGACTGCCTCCAGAAGTTAGATCAGATGGCAAATTGGATTTGGTGCTAGGTCTTTCCCTTTAGGTTTTACCCCAACAATGTTTTCATTAGTTTCGCTCACTCTCGAAATCAAGCATTTTACAGCAGGTTGGAGCAGCCTGTATCTCAGCACAGGAATAAGGTAGGGAAGAATTCCAATACTCATTTTGACTGCCTCCAGAAGTTAGATCAGATGGCAAATTGGATTTGGTGCTAGGTCTTTCCCTTTAGGTTTTACCCCAACAATGTTTTCATTAGTTTCGCTCACTCTCGAAATCAAGCATTTTACAGCAGGTTGGAGCAGCCTGTATCTCAGCACAGGAATAAGGAAGGGAAGAATTCTAAGGATCATTTTGACTGCCTCCAGAAGTTAGATCCGATGGCAAATTGGATTTGGTGCTAGGTCTTTCCCTTTAGGTTTTACCCCAACAATGTTTTCATTAGTTTCGCTCACTCTCGAAATCAAGCATTTTACAGCAGGTTGGAGCAGCCTGTATCTCAGCACAGGAATAAGGTAGGGAAGAATTCAAATACTCATTTTGACTGCCTCCAGAAGTTAGATCAGATGGCAAATTGGATTTGGTGCTAGGTCTTTCCCTTTAGGTTTTACCCCAACAATGTTTTCATTAGTTTCGCTCACTCTCGAAATCAAGCATTTTACAGCAGGTTGGAGCAGCCTGTATCTCAGCACAGGAATAAGGTAGGGAAGAATTCTAAGGATCATTTTGACTGCCTCCAGAAGTTAGATCAGATGGCAAATTGGATTTGGTGCTAGGTCTTTCCCTTTAGGTTTTACCCCAACAATGTTTTCATTAGTTTCGCTCACTCTCGAAATCAAGCATTTTACAGCAGGTTGGAGCAGCCTGTATCTCAGCACAGGAATAAGGTAGGGAAGAATTCAAATACTCATTTTGACTGCCTCCAGAAGTTAGATCAGATGGCAAATTGGATTTGGTGCTAGGTCTTTCCCTTTAGGTTTTACCCCAACAATGTTTTCATTAGTTTCGCTCCCTCTCGAAATCAAGCATTTTACAGCAGGTTGGAGCAGCCTGTATCTCAGCACAGGAATAAGGTAGGGAAGAATTCAAATACTCATTTTGACTGCCTCCAGAAGTTAGATCAGATGGCAAATTGGATTTGGTGCTAGGTCTTTCCCTTTAGGTTTTACCCCAACAATGTTTTCATTAGTTTCGCTCACTCTCGAAATCAAGCATTTTACAGCAGGTTGGAGCAGCCTGTATCTCAGCACAGGAATAAGGTAGGGAAGAATTCAAATACTCATTTTGACTGCCTCCAGAAGTTAGATCAGATGGCAAATTGGATTTGGTGCTAGGTCTTTCCCTTTAGGTTTTACCCCAACAATGTTTTCATTAGTTTCGCTCACTCTCGAAATCAAGCATTTTACAGCAGGTTGGAGCAGCCTGTATCTCAGCACAGGAATAAGGTAGGGAAGAATTCAAATACTCATTTTGACTGCCTCCAGAAGTTAGATCAGATGGCAAATTGGATTTGGTGCTAGGTCTTTCCCTTTAGGTTTTACCCCAACAATGTTTTCATTAGTTTCGCTCACTCTCGAAATCAAGCATTTTACAGCAGGTTGGAGCAGCCTGTATCTCAGCACAGGAATAAGGTAGGGAAGAATTCCAATACTCATTTTGACTGCCTCCAGAAGTTAGATCAGATGGCAAATTGGATTTGGTGCTAGGTCTTTCCCTTTAGGTTTTACCCCAACAATGTTTTCATTAGTTTCGCTCACTCTCGAAATCAAGCATTTTACAGCAGGTTGGAGCAGCCTGTATCTCAGCACAGGAATAAGGAAGGGAAGAATTCTAAGGATCATTTTGACTGCCTCCAGAAGTTAGATCCGATGGCAAATTGGATTTGGTGCTAGGTCTTTCCCTTTAGGTTTTACCCCAACAATGTTTTCATTAGTTTCGCTCACTCTCGAAATCAAGCATTTTACAGCAGGTTGGAGCAGCCTGTATCTCAGCACAGGAATAAGGTAGGGAAGAATTCAAATACTCATTTTGACTGCCTCCAGAAGTTAGATCAGATGGCAAATTGGATTTGGTGCTAGGTCTTTCCCTTTAGGTTTTACCCCAACAATGTTTTCATTAGTTTCGCTCACTCTCGAAATCAAGCATTTTACAGCAGGTTGGAGCAGCCTGTATCTCAGCACAGGAATAAGGTAGGGAAGAATTCTAAGGATCATTTTGACTGCCTCCAGAAGTTAGATCAGATGGCAAATTGGATTTGGTGCTAGGTCTTTCCCTTTAGGTTTTACCCCAACAATGTTTTCATTAGTTTCGCTCACTCTCGAAATCAAGCATTTTACAGCAGGTTGGAGCAGCCTGTATCTCAGCACAGGAATAAGGTAGGGAAGAATTCTAAGGATCATTTTGACTGCCTCCAGAAGTTAGATCAGATGGCAAATTGGATTTGGTGCTAGGTCTTTCCCTTTAGGTTTTACCCCAACAATGTTTTCATTAGTTTCGCTCACTCTCGAAATCAAGCATTTTACAGCAGGTTGGAGCAGCCTGTATCTCAGCACAGGAATAAGGTAGGGAAGAATTCAAATACTCATTTTGACTGCCTCCAGAAGTTAGATCAGATGGCAAATTGGATTTGGTGCTAGGTCTTTCCCTTTAGGTTTTACCCCAACAATGTTTTCATTAGTTTCGCTCACTCTCGAAATCAAGCATTTTACAGCAGGTTGGAGCAGCCTGTATCTCAGCACAGGAATAAGGTAGGGAAGAATTCAAATACTCATTTTGACTGCCTCCAGAAGTTAGATCAGATGGCAAATTGGATTTGGTGCTAGGTCTTTCCCTTTAGGTTTTACCCCAACAATGTTTTCATTAGTTTCGCTCACTCTCGAAATCAAGCATTTTACAGCAGGTTGGAGCAGCCTGTATCTCAGCACAGGAATAAGGTAGGGAAGAATTCTAAGGATCATTTTGACTGCCTCCAGAAGTTAGATCAGATGGCAAATTGGATTTGGTGCTAGGTCTTTCCCTTTAGGTTTTACCCCAACAATGTTTTCATTAGTTTCGCTCACTCTCGAAATCAAGCATTTTACAGCAGGTTGGAGCAGCCTGTATCTCAGCACAGGAATAAGGTAGGGAAGAATTCAAATACTCATTTTGACTGCCCCCAGAAGTTAGATCAGATGGCAAATTGGATTTGGTGCTAGGCCTTTCCCTTTAGGTTTTACCCCAACAATGTTTTCATTAGTTTCGCTCACTCTCGAAATCAAGCATTTTACAGCAGGTTGGAGCAGCCTGTATCTCAGCACAGGAATAAGGTAGGGAAGAATTCTAAGGATCATTTTGACTGCCTCCAGAAGTTAGATCAGATGGCAAATTGGATTTGGTGCTAGGTCTTTCCCTTTAGGTTTTACCCCAACAATGTTTTCATTAGTTTCGCTCACTCTCGAAATCAAGCATTTTACAGCAGGTTGGAGCAGCCTGTATCTCAGCACAGGAATAAGGTAGGGAAGAATTCTAAGGATCATTTTGACTGCCTCCAGAAGTTAGATCAGATGGCAAATTGGATTTGGTGCTAGGTCTTTCCCTTTAGGTTTTACCCCAACAATGTTTTCATTAGTTTCGCTCACTCTCGAAATCAAGCATTTTACAGCAGGTTGGAGCAGCCTGTATCTCAGCACAGGAATAAGGTAGGGAAGAATTCAAATACTCATTTTGACTGCCTCCAGAAGTTAGATCAGATGGCAAATTGGATTTGGTGCTAGGTCTTTCCCTTTAGGTTTTACCCCAACAATGTTTTCATTAGTTTCGCTCACTCTCGAAATCAAGCATTTTACAGCAGGTTGGAGCAGCCTGTATCTCAGCACAGGAATAAGGTAGGGAAGAATTCTAAGGATCATTTTGACTGCCTCCAGAAGTTAGATCAGATGGCAAATTGGATTTGGTGCTAGGTCTTTCCCTTTAGGTTTTACCCCAACAATGTTTTCATTAGTTTCGCTCACTCTCGAAATCAAGCATTTTACAGCAGGTTGGAGCAGCCTGTATCTCAGCACAGGAATAAGGTAGGGAAGAATTCAAATACTCATTTTGACTGCCTCCAGAAGTTAGATCCGATGGCAAATTGGATTTGGTGCTAGGTCTTTCCCTTTAGGTTTTACCCCAACAATGTTTTCATTAGTTTCGCTCCCTCTCGAAATCAAGCATTTTACAGCAGGTTGGAGCAGCCTGTATCTCAGCACAGGAATAAGGTAGGGAAGAATTCAAATACTCATTTTGACTGCCTCCAGAAGTTAGATCAGATGGCAAATTGGATTTGGTGCTAGGTCTTTCCCTTTAGGTTTTACCCCAACAATGTTTTCATTAGTTTCGCTCACTCTCGAAATCAAGCATTTTACAGCAGGTTGGAGCAGCCTGTATCTCAGCACAGGAATAAGGTAGGGAAGAATTCTAAGGATCATTTTGACTGCCTCCAGAAGTTAGATCAGATGGCAAATTGGATTTGGTGCTAGGTCTTTCCCTTTAGGTTTTACCCCAACAATGTTTTCATTAGTTTCGCTCACTCTCGAAATCAAGCATTTTACAGCAGGTTGGAGCAGCCTGTATCTCAGCACAGGAATAAGGTAGGGAAGAATTCAAATACTCATTTTGACTGCCTCCAGAAGTTAGATCAGATGGCAAATTGGATTTGGTGCTAGGTCTTTCCCTTTAGGTTTTACCCCAACAATGTTTTCATTAGTTTCGCTCCCTCTCGAAATCAAGCATTTTACAGCAGGTTGGAGCAGCCTGTATCTCAGCACAGGAATAAGGTAGGGAAGAATTCAAATACTCATTTTGACTGCCTCCAGAAGTTAGATCAGATGGCAAATTGGATTTGGTGCTAGGTCTTTCCCTTTAGGTTTTACCCCAACAATGTTTTCATTAGTTTCGCTCACTCTCGAAATCAAGCATTTTACAGCAGGTTGGAGCAGCCTGTATCTCAGCACAGGAATAAGGTAGGGAAGAATTCAAATACTCATTTTGACTGCCTCCAGAAGTTAGATCAGATGGCAAATTGGATTTGGTGCTAGGTCTTTCCCTTTAGGTTTTACCCCAACAATGTTTTCATTAGTTTCGCTCACTCTCGAAATCAAGCATTTTACAGCAGGTTGGAGCAGCCTGTATCTCAGCACAGGAATAAGGTAGGGAAGAATTCAAATACTCATTTTGACTGCCTCCAGAAGTTAGATCAGATGGCAAATTGGATTTGGTGCTAGGTCTTTCCCTTTAGGTTTTACCCCAACAATGTTTTCATTAGTTTCGCTCACTCTCGAAATCAAGCATTTTACAGCAGGTTGGAGCAGCCTGTATCTCAGCACAGGAATAAGGTAGGGAAGAATTCCAATACTCATTTTGACTGCCTCCAGAAGTTAGATCAGATGGCAAATTGGATTTGGTGCTAGGTCTTTCCCTTTAGGTTTTACCCCAACAATGTTTTCATTAGTTTCGCTCACTCTCGAAATCAAGCATTTTACAGCAGGTTGGAGCAGCCTGTATCTCAGCACAGGAATAAGGAAGGGAAGAATTCTAAGGATCATTTTGACTGCCTCCAGAAGTTAGATCCGATGGCAAATTGGATTTGGTGCTAGGTCTTTCCCTTTAGGTTTTACCCCAACAATGTTTTCATTAGTTTCGCTCACTCTCGAAATCAAGCATTTTACAGCAGGTTGGAGCAGCCTGTATCTCAGCACAGGAATAAGGTAGGGAAGAATTCAAATACTCATTTTGACTGCCTCCAGAAGTTAGATCAGATGGCAAATTGGATTTGGTGCTAGGTCTTTCCCTTTAGGTTTTACCCCAACAATGTTTTCATTAGTTTCGCTCACTCTCGAAATCAAGCATTTTACAGCAGGTTGGAGCAGCCTGTATCTCAGCACAGGAATAAGGTAGGGAAGAATTCTAAGGATCATTTTGACTGCCTCCAGAAGTTAGATCAGATGGCAAATTGGATTTGGTGCTAGGTCTTTCCCTTTAGGTTTTACCCCAACAATGTTTTCATTAGTTTCGCTCACTCTCGAAATCAAGCATTTTACAGCAGGTTGGAGCAGCCTGTATCTCAGCACAGGAATAAGGTAGGGAAGAATTCTAAGGATCATTTTGACTGCCTCCAGAAGTTAGATCAGATGGCAAATTGGATTTGGTGCTAGGTCTTTCCCTTTAGGTTTTACCCCAACAATGTTTTCATTAGTTTCGCTCACTCTCGAAATCAAGCATTTTACAGCAGGTTGGAGCAGCCTGTATCTCAGCACAGGAATAAGGTAGGGAAGAATTCAAATACTCATTTTGACTGCCTCCAGAAGTTAGATCAGATGGCAAATTGGATTTGGTGCTAGGTCTTTCCCTTTAGGTTTTACCCCAACAATGTTTTCATTAGTTTCGCTCACTCTCGAAATCAAGCATTTTACAGCAGGTTGGAGCAGCCTGTATCTCAGCACAGGAATAAGGTAGGGAAGAATTCAAATACTCATTTTGACTGCCTCCAGAAGTTAGATCAGATGGCAAATTGGATTTGGTGCTAGGTCTTTCCCTTTAGGTTTTACCCCAACAATGTTTTCATTAGTTTCGCTCACTCTCGAAATCAAGCATTTTACAGCAGGTTGGAGCAGCCTGTATCTCAGCACAGGAATAAGGTAGGGAAGAATTCTAAGGATCATTTTGACTGCCTCCAGAAGTTAGATCAGATGGCAAATTGGATTTGGTGCTAGGTCTTTCCCTTTAGGTTTTACCCCAACAATGTTTTCATTAGTTTCGCTCACTCTCGAAATCAAGCATTTTACAGCAGGTTGGAGCAGCCTGTATCTCAGCACAGGAATAAGGTAGGGAAGAATTCAAATACTCATTTTGACTGCCCCCAGAAGTTAGATCAGATGGCAAATTGGATTTGGTGCTAGGCCTTTCCCTTTAGGTTTTACCCCAACAATGTTTTCATTAGTTTCGCTCACTCTCGAAATCAAGCATTTTACAGCAGGTTGGAGCAGCCTGTATCTCAGCACAGGAATAAGGTAGGGAAGAATTCTAAGGATCATTTTGACTGCCTCCAGAAGTTAGATCAGATGGCAAATTGGATTTGGTGCTAGGTCTTTCCCTTTAGGTTTTACCCCAACAATGTTTTCATTAGTTTCGCTCACTCTCGAAATCAAGCATTTTACAGCAGGTTGGAGCAGCCTGTATCTCAGCACAGGAATAAGGTAGGGAAGAATTCTAAGGATCATTTTGACTGCCTCCAGAAGTTAGATCAGATGGCAAATTGGATTTG
Organism: Melanerpes formicivorus; assembly: GCF_026170545.1. Classification (NCBI taxonomy): domain Eukaryota; kingdom Metazoa; phylum Chordata; class Aves; order Piciformes; family Picidae; genus Melanerpes; species Melanerpes formicivorus. Next base: position 5,174 of record NW_027144229.1, on the reverse strand, counting down.
GTGCTAGGTCTTTCCCTTTAGGTTTTACCCCAACAATGTTTTCATTAGTTTCGCTCACTCTCGAAATCAAGCATTTTACAGCAGGTTGGAGCAGCCTGTATCTCAGCACAGGAATAAGGTAGGGAAGAATTCTAAGGATCATTTTGACTGCCTCCAGAAGTTAGATCAGATGGCAAATTGGATTTGGTGCTAGGTCTTTCCCTTTAGGTTTTACCCCAACAATGTTTTCATTAGTTTCGCTCACTCTCGAAATCAAGCATTTTACAGCAGGTTGGAGCAGCCTGTATCTCAGCACAGGAATAAGGTAGGGAAGAATTCTAAGGATCATTTTGACTGCCTCCAGAAGTTAGATCAGATGGCAAATTGGATTTGGTGCTAGGTCTTTCCCTTTAGGTTTTACCCCAACAATGTTTTCATTAGTTTCGCTCACTCTCGAAATCAAGCATTTTACAGCAGGTTGGAGCAGCCTGTATCTCAGCACAGGAATAAGGTAGGGAAGAATTCTAAGGATCATTTTGACTGCCTCCAGAAGTTAGATCAGATGGCAAATTGGATTTGGTGCTAGGTCTTTCCCTTTAGGTTTTACCCCAACAATGTTTTCATTAGTTTCGCTCACTCTCGAAATCAAGCATTTTACAGCAGGTTGGAGCAGACTGTATCTCAGCACAGGAATAAGGTAGGGAAGACTTCTAAGGATCATTTTGACTGCCTCCAGAAGTTAGATCAGATGGCAAATTGGATTTGGTGCTAGGTCTTTCCCTTTAGGTTTTACCCCAACAATGTTTTCATTAGTTTCGCTCCACTCTCGAAATCAAGCATTTTACAGCAGGTTGGAGCAGCCTGTATCTCAGCACAGGAATAAGGTAGGGAAGAATCCAAACACTCATTTTGACTGCCTCCAGAAGTTATATCAGATGGCAAATTGGATTTGGTGCTAGGCCTTTCCCTTTAGGTTTTACCCCAACAATGTTTTCATTAGTTTCGCTCACTCTCGAAATCAAGCATTTTACAGCAGGTTGGAGCAGCCTGTATCTCAGCACAGGAATAAGGTAGGGAAGAATTCTAAGGCTCATTTTGACTGCCTCCAGAAGTTAGATCAGATGGCAAATTGGATTTGGTGCTAGGTCTTTCCCTTTAGGTTTTACCCCAACAATGTTTTCATTAGTTTCGCTCACTCTCGAAATCAAGCATTTTACAGCAGGTTGGAGCAGCCTGTATCTCAGCACAGGAATAAGGTAGGGAAGAATTCTAAGGATCATTTTGACTGCCTCCAGAAGTTAGATCAGATGGCAAATTGGATTTGGTGCTAGGTCTTCCCCTTTAGGTTTTACCCCAACAATGTTTTCATTAGTTTCGCTCACTCTCGAAATCAAGCATTTTACAGCAGGTTGGAGCAGCCTGTATCTCAGCACAGGAATAAGGTAGGGAAGAATTCAAATACTCATTTTGACTGCCTCCAGAAATTAGATCAGATGGCCAATGCAATTTGGTGCTAGGCCTTTCCCTTTAGGTTTTACCCCAACAATGTTTTCATTAGTTTCGCTCACTCTCGAAATCAAGCATTTTACAGCAGGTTGGAGCAGCCTGTATCTCAGCACAGGAATAAGGTAGGGAAGAATTCAAATACTCATTTTGACTGCCTCCAGAAGTTAGATCAGATGGCAAATTGGATTTGGTGCTAGGTCTTTCCCTTTAGGTTTTACCCCAACAATGTTTTCATTAGTTTCGCTCACTCTCGAAATCAAGCATTTTACAGCAGGTTGGAGCAGCCTGTATCTCAGCACAGGAATAAGGTAGGGAAGAATTCAAATACTCATTTTGACTGCCTCCAGAAGTTAGATCAGATGGCAAATTGGATTTGGTGCTAGGTCTTTCCCTTTAGGTTTTACCCCAACAATGTTTTCATTAGTTTCGCTCACTCTCGAAATCAAGCATTTTACAGCAGGTTGGAGCAGCCTGTATCTCAGCACAGGAATAAGGTAGGGAAGAATTCTAAGGATCATTTTGACTGCCTCCAGAAGTTAGATCAGATGGCCAATTGGATTTGGTGCTAGGTCTTTCCCTTTAGGTTTTACCCCAACAATGTTTTCATTAGTTTCGCTCACTCTCGAAATCAAGCATTTTACAGCAGGTTGGAGCAGCCTGTATCTCAGCACAGGAATAAGGTAGGGAAGAATTCTAAGGATCATTTTGACTGCCTCCAGAAGTTAGATCAGATGGCAAATTGGATTTGGTGCTAGGTCTTTCCCTTTAGGTTTTACCCCAACAATGTTTTCATTAGTTTCGCTCACTCTCGAAATCAAGCATTTTACAGCAGGTTGGAGCAGCCTGTATCTCAGCACAGGAATAAGGTAGGGAAGAATTCTAAGGATCATTTTGACTGCCTCCAGAAGTTAGATCAGATGGCAAATTGGATTTGGTGCTAGGTCTTTCCCTTTAGGTTTTACCCCAACAATGTTTTTCATTAGTTTCGCTCACTCTCGAAATCAAGCATTTTACAGCAGGTTGGAGCAGCCTGTATCTCAGCACAGGAATAAGGTAGGGAAGAATTCAAATACTCATTTTGACTGCCTCCAGAAGTTAGATCAGATGGCAAATTGGATTTGGTGCTAGGTCTTTCCCTTTAGGTTTTACCCCAACAATGTTTTCATTAGTTTCGCTCACTCTCGAAATCAAGCATTTTACAGCAGGTTGGAGCAGCCTGTATCTCAGCACAGGAATAAGGTAGGGAAGAATTCTAAGGATCATTTTGACTGCCTCCAGAAGTTAGATCAGATGGCAAATTGGATTTGGTGCTAGGTCTTTCCCTTTAGGTTTTACCCCAACAATGTTTTCATTAGTTTCGCTCACTCTCGAAATCAAGCATTTTACAGCAGGTTGGAGCAGCCTGTATCTCAGCACAGGAATAAGGTAGGGGAGAATTCAAATACTCATTTTGACTGCCTCCAGAAGTTAGATCAGATGGCAAATTGGATTTGGTGCTAGGTCTTTCCCTTTAGGTTTTACCCCAACAATGTTTTCATTAGTTTCGCTCACTCTCGAAATCAAGCATTTTACAGCAGGTTGGAGCAGCCTGTATCTCAGCACAGGAATAAGGTAGGGAAGAATTCAAATACTCATTTTGACTGCCCCCAGAAGTTAGATCAGATGGCAAATTGGATTTGGTGCTAGGCCTTTCCCTTTAGGTTTTACCCCAACAATGTTTTCATTAGTTTCGCTCACTCTCGAAATCAAGCATTTTACAGCAGGTTGGAGCAGCCTGTATCTCAGCACAGGAATAAGGTAGGGAAGAATTCTAAGGATCATTTTGACTGCCTCCAGAAGTTAGATCAGATGGCAAATTGGATTTGGTGCTAGGTCTTTCCCTTTAGGTTTTACCCCAACAATGTTTTCATTAGTTTCGCTCACTCTCGAAATCAAGCATTTTACAGCAGGTTGGAGCAGCCTGTATCTCAGCACAGGAATAAGGTAGGGAAGAATTCTAAGGATCATTTTGACTGCCTCCAGAAGTTAGATCAGATGGCAAATTGGATTTGGTGCTAGGTCTTTCCCTTTAGGTTTTACCCCAACAATGTTTTCATTAGTTTCGCTCACTCTCGAAATCAAGCATTTTACAGCAGGTTGGAGCAGCCTGTATCTCAGCACAGGAATAAGGTAGGGAAGAATTCTAAGGATCATTTTGACTGCCTCCAGAAGTTAGATCAGATGGCAAATTGGATTTGGTGTAGGTCTTTCCCTTTAGGTTTTACCCCAACAATGTTTTCATTAGTTTCGCTCACTCTCGAAATCAAGCATTTTACAGCAGGTTGGAGCAGCCTGTATCTCAGCACAGGAATAAGGTAGGGAAGAATTCTAAGGATCATTTTGACTGCCTCCAGAAGTTAGATCAGATGGCAAATTGGATTTGGTGCTAGGTCTTTCCCTTTAGGTTTTACCCCAACAATGTTTTCATTAGTTTCGCTCACTCTCGAAATCAAGCATTTTACAGCAGGTTGGAGCAGCCTGTATCTCAGCACAGGAATAAGGTAGGGAAGAATTCTAAGGATCATTTTGACTGCCTCCAGAAGTTAGATCAGATGGCAAATTGGATTTGGTGCTAGGTCTTTCCCTTTAGGTTTTACCCCAACAATGTTTTCATTAGTTTCGCTCACTCTCGAAATCAAGCATTTTACAGCAGGTTGGAGCAGCCTGTATCTCAGCACAGGAATAAGGTAGGGAAGAATTCTAAGGATCATTTTGACTGCCTCCAGAAGTTAGATCAGATGGCAAATTGGATTTGGTGCTAGGTCTTTCCCTTTAGGTTTTACCCCAACAATGTTTTCATTAGTTTCGCTCACTCTCGAAATCAAGCATTTTACAGCAGGTTGGAGCAGCCTGTATCTCAGCACAGGAATAAGGTAGGGAAGAATTCAAACACTCATTTTGACTGCCTCCAGAAGTTAGATCAGATGGCAAATTGGATTTGGTGCTAGGCCCTTTCCCTTTAGGTTTTACCCCAACAATGTTTTCATTAGTTTCGCTCACTCTCGAAATCAAGCATTTTACAGCAGGTTGGAGCAGCCTGTATCTCAGCACAGGAATAAGGTAGGGAAGAATTCAAATACTCATTTTGACTGCCTCCAGAAGTTAGATCAGATGGCAAATTGGATTTGGTGCTAGGTCTTTCCCTTTAGGTTTTACCCCAACAATGTTTTCATTAGTTTCGCTCACTCTCGAAATCAAGCATTTTACAGCAGGTTGGAGCAGCCTGTATCTCAGCACAGGAATAAGGTAGGGAAGAATTCTAAGGATCATTTTGACTGCCTCCAGAAGTTAGATCAGATGGCAAATTGGATTTGGTGCTAGGTCTTCCCCTTTAGGTTTTACCCCAACAATGTTTTCATTAGTTTCGCTCACTCTCGAAATCAAGCATTTTACAGCAGGTTGGAGCAGCCTGTATCTCAGCACAGAATAAGGTAGGGAAGAATTCAAATACTCATTTTGACTGCCTCCAGAAATTAGATCAGATGGCCAATGCAATTTGGTGCTAGGCCTTTCCCTTTAGGTTTTACCCCAACAATGTTTTCATTAGTTTCGCTCACTCTCGAAATCAAGCATTTTACAGCAGGTTGGAGCAGCCTGTATCTCAGCACAGGAATAAGGTAGGGAAGAATTCAAATACTCATTTTGACTGC
>NW_027144228.1:0-40033 GCF_026170545.1 Melanerpes formicivorus | reverse complement strand
CCAATTTGCCATCTGATCTAACTTCTGGAGGCAGTCAAAATGATCCTTAGAATTCTTCCCTACCTTATTCCTGTGCTGAGATACAGGCTGCTCCAACCTGCTGTAAAATGCTTGATTTCGAGAGTGAGCGAAACTAATGAAAACATTGTTGGGGTAAAACCTAAAGGGAAAGACCTAGCACCAAATCCAATTTGCCATCTGATCTAACTTCTGGAGGCAGTCAAAATGATCCTTAGAATTCTTCCCTACCTTATTCCTGTGCTGAGATACAGGCTGCTCCAACCTGCTGTAAAATGCTTGATTTCGAGAGTGAGCGAAACTAATGAAAACATTGTTGGGGTAAAACCTAAAGGGAAAGACCTAGCACCAAATCCAATTTGCCATCTGATCTAACTTCTGGAGGCAGTCAAAATGAGCCTTAGAATTCTTCCCTACCTTATTCCTGTGCTGAGATACAGGCTGCTCCAACCTGCTGTAAAATGCTTGATTTCGAGAGTGAGCGAAACTAATGAAAACATTGTTGGAGTAAAACCTAAAGGGAAAGACCTAGCACCAAATCCAATTTGCCATCTGATCTAACTTCTGGAGGCAGTCAAAATGAGCCTTAGAATTCTTCCCTACCTTATTCCTGTGCTGAGATACAGGCTGCTCCAACCTGCTGTAAAATGCTTGATTTCGAGAGTGAGCGAAACTAATGAAAACATTGTTGGGGTAAAACCTAAAGGGAAAGACCTAGCACCAAATCCAATTTGCCATCTGATCTAACTTCTGGAGGCAGTCAAAATGATCCTTAGAATTCTTCCCTACCTTATTCCTGTGCTGAGATACAGGCTGCTCCAACCTGCTGTAAAATGCTTGATTTCGAGAGTGAGCGAAACTAATGAAAACATTGTTGGGGTAAAACCTAAAGGGAAAGACCTAGCACCAAATCCAATTTGCCATCTGATCTAACTTCTGGAGGCAGTCAAAATGAGCCTTAGAATTCTTCCCTACCTTATTCCTGTGCTGAGATACAGGCTGCTCCAACCTGCTGTAAAATGCTTGATTTCGAGAGTGAGCGAAACTAATGAAAACATTGTTGGGGTAAAACCTAAAGGGAAAGACCTAGCACCAAATCCAATTTGCCATCTGATCTAACTTCTGGAGGCAGTCAAAATGATCCTTAGAATTCTTCCCTACCTTATTCCTGTGCTGAGATACAGGCTGCTCCAACCTGCTGTAAAATGCTTGATTTCGAGAGTGAGCGAAACTAATGAAAACATTGTTGGGGTAAAACCTAAAGGGAAAGACCTAGCACCAAATCCAATTTGCCATCTGATCTAACTTCTGGAGGCAGTCAAAATGATCCTTAGAATTCTTCCCTACCTTATTCCTGTGCTGAGATACAGGCTGCTCCAACCTGCTGTAAAATGCTTGATTTCGAGAGTGAGCGAAACTAATGAAAACATTGTTGGGGTAAAACCTAAAGGGAAAGACCTAGCACCAAATCCAATTTGCCATCTGATCTAACTTCTGGAGGCAGTCAAAATGAGCCTTAGAATTCTTCCCTACCTTATTCCTGTGCTGAGATACAGGCTGCTCCAACCTGCTGTAAAATGCTTGATTTCGAGAGTGAGCGAAACTAATGAAAACATTGTTGGGGTAAAACCTAAAGGGAAAGACCTAGCACCAAATCCAATTTGCCATCTGATCTAACTTCTGGAGGCAGTCAAAATGAGCCTTAGAATTCTTCCCTACCTTATTCCTGTGCTGAGATACAGGCTGCTCCAACCTGCTGTAAAATGCTTGATTTCGAGAGTGAGCGAAACTAATGAAAACATTGTTGGGGTAAAACCTAAAGGGAAAGACCTAGCACCAAATCCAATTTGCCATCTGATCTAACTTCTGGAGGCAGTCAAAATGAGCCTTAGAATTCTTCCCTACCTTATTCCTGTGCTGAGATACAGGCTGCTCCAACCTGCTGTAAAATGCTTGATTTCGAGAGTGAGCGAAACTAATGAAAACATTGTTGGGGTAAAACCTAAAGGGAAAGACCTAGCACCAAATCCAATTTGCCATCTGATCTAACTTCTGGAGGCAGTCAAAATGAGCCTTAGAATTCTTCCCTACCTTATTCCTGTGCTGAGATACAGGCTGCTCCAACCTGCTGTAAAATGCTTGATTTCGAGAGTGAACGAAACTAATGAAAACATTGTTGGGGTAAAACCTAAAGGGAAAGACCTAGCACCAAATCCAATTTGCCATCTGATCTAACTTCTGGAGGCAGTCAAAATGAGCCTTAGAATTCTTCCCTACCTTATTCCTGTGCTGAGATACAGGCTGCTCCAACCTGCTGTAAAATGCTTGATTTCGAGAGTGAGCGAAACTAATGAAAACATTGTTGGGGTAAAACCTAAAGGGAAAGACCTAGCACCAAATCCAATTTGCCATCTGATCTAACTTCTGGAGGCAGTCAAAATGATCCTTAGAATTCTTCCCTACCTTATTCCTGTGCTGAGACACAGGCTGCTCCAACCTGCTGTAAAATGCTTGATTTCAAGAGTGAGCGAAACTAATGAAAACATTGTTGGGGTAAAACCTAAAGGGAAAGACCTAGCACCAAATCCAATTTGCCATCTGATCTAACTTCTGGAGGCAGTCAAAATGATCCTTAGAATTCTTCCCTACCTTATTCCTGTGCTGAGATACAGGCTGCTCCAACCTACTGTAAAATGCTTGATTTCGAGAGTGAGCGAAACTAATGAAAACATTGTTGGGGTAAAACCTAAAGGGAAAGACCTAGCACCAAATCCAATTTGCCATCTGATCTAACTTCTGGAGGCAGTCAAAATGAGCATTTGAATTCTTCCCTACCTTATTCCTGTGCTGAGATACAGGCTGCTCCAACCTGCTGTAAAATGCTTGATTTCGAGAGTGAGCGAAACTAATGAAAACATTGTTGGGGTAAAACCTAAAGGGAAAGACCTAGCACCAAATCCAATTTGCCATCTGATCTAACTTCTGGAGGCAGTCAAAATGAGCCTTAGAATTCTTCCCTACCTTATTCCTGTGCTGAGATACAGGCTGCTCCAACCTGCTGTAAAATGCTTGATTTCGAGAGTGAGCGAAACTAATGAAAACATTGTTGGAGTAAAACCTAAAGGGAAAGACCTAGCACCAAATCCAATTTGCCATCTGATCTAACTTCTGGAGGCAGTCAAAATGAGCCTTAGAATTCTTCCCTACCTTATTCCTGTGCTGAGATACAGGCTGCTCCAACCTGCTGTAAAATGCTTGATTTCGAGAGTGAGCGAAACTAATGAAAACATTGTTGGGGTAAAACCTAAAGGGAAAGACCTAGCACCAAATCCAATTTGCCATCTGATCTAACTTCTGGAGGCAGTCAAAATGATCCTTAGAATTCTTCCCTACCTTATTCCTGTGCTGAGATACAGGCTGCTCCAACCTGCTGTAAAATGCTTGATTTCGAGAGTGAGCGAAACTAATGAAAACATTGTTGGGGTAAAACCTAAAGGGAAAGACCTAGCACCAAATCCAATTTGCCATCTGATCTAACTTCTGGAGGCAGTCAAAATGAGCCTTAGAATTCTTCCCTACCTTATTCCTGTGCTGAGATACAGGCTGCTCCAACCTGCTGTAAAATGCTTGATTTCGAGAGTGAGCGAAACTAATGAAAACATTGTTGGGGTAAAACCTAAAGGGAAAGACCTAGCACCAAATCCAATTTGCCATCTGATCTAACTTCTGGAGGCAGTCAAAATGAGCCTTAGAATTCTTCCCTACCTTATTCCTGTGCTGAGATACAGGCTGCTCCAACCTGCTGTAAAATGCTTGATTTCGAGAGTGAGCGAAACTAATGAAAACATTGTTGGGGTAAAACCTAAAGGGAAAGACCTAGCACCAAATCCAATTTGCCATCTGATCTAACTTCTGGAGGCAGTCAAAATGATCCTTAGAATTCTTCCCTACCTTATTCCTGTGCTGAGATACAGGCTGCTCCAACCTGCTGTAAAATGCTTGATTTCGAGAGTGAGCGAAACTAATGAAAACATTGTTGGGGTAAAACCTAAAGGGAAAGACCTAGCACCAAATCCAATTTGCCATCTGATCTAACTTCTGGAGGCAGTCAAAATGAGCCTTAGAATTCTTCCCTACCTTATTCCTGTGCTGAGATACAGGCTGCTCCAACCTGCTGTAAAATGCTTGATTTCGAGAGTGAGCGAAACTAATGAAAACATTGTTGGGGTAAAACCTAAAGGGAAAGACCTAGCACCAAATCCAATTTGCCATCTGATCTAACTTCTGGAGGCAGTCAAAATGAGCCTTAGAATTCTTCCCTACCTTATTCCTGTGCTGAGATACAGGCTGCTCCAACCTGCTGTAAAATGCTTGATTTCGAGAGTGAGCGAAACTAATGAAAACATTGTTGGGGTAAAACCTAAAGGGAAAGACCTAGCACCAAATCCAATTTGCCATCTGATCTAACTTCTGGAGGCAGTCAAAATGAGCCTTAGAATTCTTCCCTACCTTATTCCTGTGCTGAGATACAGGCTGCTCCAACCTGCTGTAAAATGCTTGATTTCGAGAGTGAGCGAAACTAATGAAAACATTGTTGGGGTAAAACCTAAAGGGAAAGACCTAGCACCAAATCCAATTTGCCATCTGATCTAACTTCTGGAGGCAGTCAAAATGAGCCTTAGAATTCTTCCCTACCTTATTCCTGTGCTGAGATACAGGCTGCTCCAACCTGCTGTAAAATGCTTGATTTCGAGAGTGAACGAAACTAATGAAAACATTGTTGGGGTAAAACCTAAAGGGAAAGACCTAGCACCAAATCCAATTTGCCATCTGATCTAACTTCTGGAGGCAGTCAAAATGAGCCTTAGAATTCTTCCCTACCTTATTCCTGTGCTGAGATACAGGCTGCTCCAACCTGCTGTAAAATGCTTGATTTCGAGAGTGAGCGAAACTAATGAAAACATTGTTGGGGTAAAACCTAAAGGGAAAGACCTAGCACCAAATCCAATTTGCCATCTGATCTAACTTCTGGAGGCAGTCAAAATGATCCTTAGAATTCTTCCCTACCTTATTCCTGTGCTGAGACACAGGCTGCTCCAACCTGCTGTAAAATGCTTGATTTCAAGAGTGAGCGAAACTAATGAAAACATTGTTGGGGTAAAACCTAAAGGGAAAGACCTAGCACCAAATCCAATTTGCCATCTGATCTAACTTCTGGAGGCAGTCAAAATGATCCTTAGAATTCTTCCCTACCTTATTCCTGTGCTGAGATACAGGCTGCTCCAACCTACTGTAAAATGCTTGATTTCGAGAGTGAGCGAAACTAATGAAAACATTGTTGGGGTAAAACCTAAAGGGAAAGACCTAGCACCAAATCCAATTTGCCATCTGATCTAACTTCTGGAGGCAGTCAAAATGAGCATTTGAATTCTTCCCTACCTTATTCCTGTGCTGAGATACAGGCTGCTCCAACCTGCTGTAAAATGCTTGATTTCGAGAGTGAGCGAAACTAATGAAAACATTGTTGGGGTAAAACCTAAAGGGAAAGACCTAGCACCAAATCCAATTTGCCATCTGATCTAACTTCTGGAGGCAGTCAAAATGATCCTTAGAATTCTTCCCTACCTTATTCCTGTGCTGAGATACAGGCTGCTCCAACCTGCTGTAAAATGCTTGATTTCGAGAGTGAGCGAAACTAATGAAAACATTGTTGGGGTAAAACCTAAAGGGAAAGACCTAGCACCAAATCCAATTTGCCATCTGATCTAACTTCTGGAGGCAGTCAAAATGAGCCTTAGAATTCTTCCCTACCTTATTCCTGTGCTGAGATACAGGCTGCTCCAACCTGCTGTAAAATGCTTGATTTCGAGAGTGAGCGAAACTAATGAAAACATTGTTGGGGTAAAACCTAAAGGGAAAGACCTAGCACCAAATCCAATTTGCCATCTGATCTAACTTCTGGAGGCAGTCAAAATGAGCATTTGAATTCTTCCCTACCTTATTCCTGTGCTGAGATACAGGCTGCTCCAACCTACTGTAAAATGCTTGATTTCGAGAGTGAGCGAAACTAATGAAAACATTGTTGGGGTAAAACCTAAAGGGAAAGACCTAGCACCAAATCCAATTTGCCATCTGATCTAACTTCTGGAGGCAGTCAAAATGAGCATTTGAATTCTTCCCTACCTTATTCCTGTGCTGAGATACAGGCTGCTCCAACCTGCTGTAAAATGCTTGATTTCGAGAGTGAGCGAAACTAATGAAAACATTGTTGGGGTAAAACCTAAAGGGAAAGACCTAGCACCAAATCCAATTTGCCATCTGATCTAACTTCTGGAGGCAGTCAAAATGATCCTTAGAATTCTTCCCTACCTTATTCCTGTGCTGAGATACAGGCTGCTCCAACCTGCTGTAAAATGCTTGATTTCGAGAGTGAGCGAAACTAATGAAAACATTGTTGGGGTAAAACCTAAAGGGAAAGACCTAGCACCAAATCCAATTTGCCATCTGATCTAACTTCTGGAGGCAGTCAAAATGAGCCTTTGAATTCTTCCCTACCTTATTCCTGTGCTGAGATACAGGCTGCTCCAACCTGCTGTAAAATGCTTGATTTCGAGAGTGAGCGAAACTAATGAAAACATTGTTGGGGTAAAACCTAAAGGGAAAGACCTAGCACCAAATCCAATTTGCCATCTGATCTAACTTCTGGAGGCAGTCAAAATGAGCCTTAGAATTCTTCCCTACCTTATTCCTGTGCTGAGATACAGGCTGCTCCAACCTGCTGTAAAATGCTTGATTTCGAGAGTGAGCGAAACTAATGAAAACATTGTTGGGGTAAAACCTAAAGGGAAAGACCTAGCACCAAATCCAATTTGCCATCTGATCTAACTTCTGGAGGCAGTCAAAATGAGCCTTAGAATTCTTCCCTACCTTATTCCTGTGCTGAGATACAGGCTGCTCCAACCTACTGTAAAATGCTTGATTTCGAGAGTGAGCGAAACTAATGAAAACATTGTTGGGGTAAAACCTAAAGGGAAAGACCTAGCACCAAATCCAATTTGCCATCTGATCTAACTTCTGGAGGCAGTCAAAATGAGCCTTAGAATTCTTCCCTACCTTATTCCTGTGCTGAGATACAGGCTGCTCCAACCTGCTGTAAAATGCTTGATTTCGAGAGTGAGCGAAACTAATGAAAACATTGTTGGGGTAAAACCTAAAGGGAAAGACCTAGCACCAAATCCAATTTGCCATCTGATCTAATTTCTGGAGGCAGTCAAAATGATCCTTAGAATTCTTCCCTACCTTATTCCTGTGCTGAGATACAGGCTGCTCCAACCTGCTGTAAAATGCTTGATTTCGAGAGTGAGCGAAACTAATGAAAACATTGTTGGGGTAAAACCTAAAGGGAAAGACCTAGCACCAAATCCAATTTGCCATCTGATCTAACTTCTGGAGGCAGTCAAAATGATCCTTAGAATTCTTCCCTACCTTATTCCTGTGCTGAGATACAGGCTGCTCCAACCTGCTGTAAAATGCTTGATTTCGAGAGTGAGCGAAACTAATGAAAACATTGTTGGGGTAAAACCTAAAGGGAAAGACCTAGCACCAAATCCAATTTGCCATCTGATCTAACTTCTGGAGGCAGTCAAAATGAGCCTTTGAATTCTTCCCTACCTTATTCCTGTGCTGAGATACAGGCTGCTCCAACCTGCTGTAAAATGCTTGATTTCGAGAGTGAGCGAAACTAATGAAAACATTGTTGGGGTAAAACCTAAAGGGAAAGACCTAGCACCAAATCCAATTTGCCATCTGATCTAACTTCTGGAGGCAGTCAAAATGATCCTTAGAATTCTTCCCTACCTTATTCCTGTGCTGAGATACAGGCTGCTCCAACCTGCTGTAAAATGCTTGATTTCGAGAGTGAGCGAAACTAATGAAAACATTGTTGGGGTAAAACCTAAAGGGAAAGACCTAGCACCAAATCCAATTTGCCATCTGATCTAACTTCTGGAGGCAGTCAAAATGAGCCTTAGAATTCTTCCCTACCTTATTCCTGTGCTGAGATACAGGCTGCTCCAACCTGCTGTAAAATGCTTGATTTCGAGAGTGAGCGAAACTAATGAAAACATTGTTGGGGTAAAACCTAAAGGGAAAGACCTAGCACCAAATCCAATTTGCCATCTGATCTAACTTCTGGAGGCAGTCAAAATGATCCTTAGAATTCTTCCCTACCTTATTCCTGTGCTGAGATACAGGCTGCTCCAACCTGCTGTAAAATGCTTGATTTCGAGAGTGAGCGAAACTAATGAAAACATTGTTGGGGTAAAACCTAAAGGGAAAGACCTAGCACCAAATCCAATTTGCCATCTGATCTAACTTCTGGAGGCAGTCAAAATGAGTATTTGAATTCTTCCCTACCTTATTCCTGTGCTGAGATACAGGCTGCTCCAACCTGCTGTAAAATGCTTGATTTCGAGAGTGAGCGAAACTAATGAAAACATTGTTGGGGTAAAACCTAAAGGGAAAGACCTAGCACCAAATCCAATTTGCCATCTGATCTAACTTCTGGAGGCAGTCAAAATGATCCTTAGAATTCTTCCCTACCTTATTCCTGTGCTGAGATACAGGCTGCTCCAACCTGCTGTAAAATGCTTGATTTCGAGAGAGAGCGAAACTAATGAAAACATTGTTGGGGTAAAACCTAAAGGGAAAGACCTAGCACCAAATCCAATTTGCCATCTGATCTAACTTCTGGAGGCAGTCAAAATGAGCCTTAGAATTCTTCCCTACCTTATTCCTGTGCTGAGATACAGGCTGCTCCAACCTGCTGTAAAATGCTTGATTTCGAGAGTGAGCGAAACTAATGAAAACATTGTTGGGGTAAAACCTAAAGGGAAAGACCTAGCACCAAATCCAATTTGCCATCTGATCTAACTTCTGGAGGCAGTCAAAATGATCCTTAGAATTCTTCCCTACCTTATTCCTGTGCTGAGATACAGGCTGCTCCAACCTGCTGTAAAATGCTTGATTTCGAGAGTGAGCGAAACTAATGAAAACATTGTTGGGGTAAAACCTAAAGGGAAAGACCTAGCACCAAATCCAATTTGCCATCTGATCTAACTTCTGGAGGCAGTCAAAATGATCCTTAGAATTCTTCCCTACCTTATTCCTGTGCTGAGATACAGGCTGCTCCAACCTGCTGTAAAATGCTTCATTTCGAGAGTGAGCGAAACTAATGAAAACATTGTTGGGGTAAAACCTAAAGGGAAAGACCTAGCACCAAATCCAATTTGCCATCTGATCTAACTTCTGGAGGCAGTCAAAATGAGCCTTAGAATTCTTCCCTACCTTATTCCTGTGCTGAGATACAGGCTGCTCCAACCTGCTGTAAAATGCTTGATTTCGAGAGTGAGCGAAACTAATGAAAACATTGTTGGGGTAAAACCTAAAGGGAAAGACCTAGCACCAAATCCAATTTGCCATCTGATCTAACTTCTGGAGGCAGTCAAAATGATCCTTAGAATTCTTCCCTACCTTATTCCTGTGCTGAGATACAGGCTGCTCCAACCTGCTGTAAAATGCTTGATTTCGAGAGTGAGCAAAACTAATGAAAACATTGTTGGGGTAAAACCTAAAGGGAAAGACCTAGCACCAAATCCAATTTGCCATCTGATCTAACTTCTGGAGGCAGTCAAAATGAGCCTTAGAATTCTTCCCTACCTTATTCCTGTGCTGAGATACAGGCTGCTCCAACCTGCTGTAAAATGCTTCATTTCGAGAGTGAGCGAAACTAATGAAAACATTGTTGGGGTAAAACCTAAAGGGAAAGACCTAGCACCAAATCCAATTTGCCATCTGATCTAACTTCTGGAGGCAGTCAAAATGAGCCTTAGAATTCTTCCCTACCTTATTCCTGTGCTGAGATACAGGCTGCTCCAACCTGCTGTAAAATGCTTGATTTCGAGAGTGAGCGAAACTAATGAAAACATTGTTGGGGTAAAACCTAAAGGGAAAGACCTAGCACCAAATCCAATTTGCCATCTGATCTAACTTCTGGAGGCAGTCAAAATGAGCCTTAGAATTCTTCCCTACCTTATTCCTGTGCTGAGATACAGGCTGCTCCAACCTGCTGTAAAATGCTTGATTTCGAGAGTGAGCGAAACTAATGAAAACATTGTTGGGGTAAAACCTAAAGGGAAAGACCTAGCACCAAATCCAATTTGCCATCTGATCTAACTTCTGGAGGCAGTCAAAATGATCCTTAGAATTCTTCCCTACCTTATTCCTGTGCTGAGATACAGGCTGCTCCAACCTGCTGTAAAATGCTTGATTTCGAGAGTGAGCGAAACTAATGAAAACATTGTTGGGGTAAAACCTAAAGGGAAAGACCTAGCACCAAATCCAATTTGCCATCTGATCTAACTTCTGGAGGCAGTCAAAATGATCCTTAGAATTCTTCCCTACCTTATTCCTGTGCTGAGATACAGGCTGCTCCAACCTGCTGTAAAATGCTTGATTTCGAGAGTGAGCGAAACTAATGAAAACATTGTTGGGGTAAAACCTAAAGGGAAAGACCTAGCACCAAATCCAATTTGCCATCTGATCTAACTTCTGGAGGCAGTCAAAATGAGCCTTAGAATTCTTCCCTACCTTATTCCTGTGCTGAGATACAGGCTGCTCCAACCTGCTGTAAAATGCTTGATTTCGAGAGAGAGCGAAACTAATGAAAACATTGTTGGGGTAAAACCTAAAGGGAAAGACCTAGCACCAAATCCAATTTGCCATCTGATCTAACTTCTGGAGGCAGTCAAAATGAGCCTTAGAATTCTTCCCTACCTTATTCCTGTGCTGAGATACAGGCTGCTCCAACCTGCTGTAAAATGCTTGATTTCGAGAGTGAGCGAAACTAATGAAAACATTGTTGGGGTAAAACCTAAAGGGAAAGACCTAGCACCAAATCCAATTTGCCATCTGATCTAACTTCTGGAGGCAGTCAAAATGATCCTTAGAATTCTTCCCTACCTTATTCCTGTGCTGAGATACAGGCTGCTCCAACCTGCTGTAAAATGCTTGATTTCGAGAGTGAGCGAAACTAATGAAAACATTGTTGGGGTAAAACCTAAAGGGAAAGACCTAGCACCAAATCCAATTTGCCATCTGATCTAACTTCTGGAGGCAGTCAAAATGATCCTTAGAATTCTTCCCTACCTTATTCCTGTGCTGAGATACAGGCTGCTCCAACCTGCTGTAAAATGCTTCATTTCGAGAGTGAGCGAAACTAATGAAAACATTGTTGGGGTAAAACCTAAAGGGAAAGACCTAGCACCAAATCCAATTTGCCATCTGATCTAACTTCTGGAGGCAGTCAAAATGAGCCTTAGAATTCTTCCCTACCTTATTCCTGTGCTGAGATACAGGCTGCTCCAACCTGCTGTAAAATGCTTGATTTCGAGAGTGAGCGAAACTAATGAAAACATTGTTGGGGTAAAACCTAAAGGGAAAGACCTAGCACCAAATCCAATTTGCCATCTGATCTAACTTCTGGAGGCAGTCAAAATGATCCTTAGAATTCTTCCCTACCTTATTCCTGTGCTGAGATACAGGCTGCTCCAACCTGCTGTAAAATGCTTGATTTCGAGAGTGAGCGAAACTAATGAAAACATTGTTGGGGTAAAACCTAAAGGGAAAGACCTAGCACCAAATCCAATTTGCCATCTGATCTAACTTCTGGAGGCAGTCAAAATGAGCCTTAGAATTCTTCCCTACCTTATTCCTGTGCTGAGATACAGGCTGCTCCAACCTGCTGTAAAATGCTTGATTTCGAGAGTGAGCGAAACTAATGAAAACATTGTTGGGGTAAAACCTAAAGGGAAAGACCTAGCACCAAATCCAATTTGCCATCTGATCTAACTTCTGGAGGCAGTCAAAATGAGCCTTAGAATTCTTCCCTACCTTATTCCTGTGCTGAGATACAGGCTGCTCCAACCTGCTGTAAAATGCTTGATTTCGAGAGTGAGCGAAACTAATGAAAACATTGTTGGGGTAAAACCTAAAGGGAAAGACCTAGCACCAAATCCAATTTGCCATCTGATCTAACTTCTGGAGGCAGTCAAAATGAGCCTTAGAATTCTTCCCTACCTTATTCCTGTGCTGAGATACAGGCTGCTCCAACCTGCTGTAAAATGCTTCATTTCGAGAGTGAGCGAAACTAATGAAAACATTGTTGGGGTAAAACCTAAAGGGAAAGACCTAGCACCAAATCCAATTTGCCATCTGATCTAACTTCTGGAGGCAGTCAAAATGAGCCTTGGAATTCTTCCCTACCTTATTCCTGTGCTGAGATACAGGCTGCTCCAACCTGCTGTAAAATGCTTGATTTCGAGAGTGAGCGAAACTAATGAAAACATTGTTGGGGTAAAACCTAAAGGGAAAGACCTAGCACCAAATCCAATTTGCCATCTGATCTAACTTCTGGAGGCAGTCAAAAAGAGCCTTAGAATTCTTCCCTACCTTATTCCTGTGCTGAGATACAGGCTGCTCCAACCTGCTGTAAAATGCTTGATTTCGAGAGTGAGCGAAACTAATGAAAACATTGTTGGGGTAAAACCTAAAGGGAAAGACCTAGCACCAAATCCAATTTGCCATCTGATCTAACTTCTGGAGGCAGTCAAAATGAGCCTTAGAATTCTTCCCTACCTTATTCCTGTGCTGAGATACAGGCTGCTCCAACCTGCTGTAAAATGCTTGATTTCGAGAGTGAGCGAAACTAATGAAAACATTGTTGGGGTAAAACCTAAAGGGAAAGACCTAGCACCAAATCCAATTTGCCATCTGATCTAACTTCTGGAGGCAGTCAAAATGATCCTTAGAATTCTTCCCTACCTTATTCCTGTGCTGAGATACAGGCTGCTCCAACCTGCTGTAAAATGCTTGATTTCGAGAGTGAGCGAAACTAATGAAAACATTGTTGGGGTAAAACCTAAAGGGAAAGACCTAGCACCAAATCCAATTTGCCATCTGATCTAACTTCTGGAGGCAGTCAAAATGAGCCTTAGAATTCTTCCCTACCTTATTCCTGTGCTGAGATACAGGCTGCTCCAACCTGCTGTAAAATGCTTGATTTCGAGAGTGAGCGAAACTAATGAAAACATTGTTGGGGTAAAACCTAAAGGGAAAGACCTAGCACCAAATCCAATTTGCCATCTGATCTAACTTCTGGAGGCAGTCAAAATGAGCATTTGAATTCTTCCCTACCTTATTCCTGTGCTGAGATACAGGCTGCTCCAACCTGCTGTAAAATGCTTGATTTCGAGAGTGAGCGAAACTAATGAAAACATTGTTGGGGTAAAACCTAAAGGGAAAGACCTAGCACCAAATCCAATTTGCCATCTGATCTAACTTCTGGAGGCAGTCAAAATGATCCTTAGAATTCTTCCCTACCTTATTCCTGTGCTGAGATACAGGCTGCTCCAACCTGCTGTAAAATGCTTGATTTCGAGAGTGAGCAAAACTAATGAAAACATTGTTGGGGTAAAACCTAAAGGGAAAGACCTAGCACCAAATCCAATTTGCCATCTGATCTAACTTCTGGAGGCAGTCAAAATGAGCCTTAGAATTCTTCCCTACCTTATTCCTGTGCTGAGATACAGGCTGCTCCAACCTGCTGTAAAATGCTTCATTTCGAGAGTGAGCGAAACTAATGAAAACATTGTTGGGGTAAAACCTAAAGGGAAAGACCTAGCACCAAATCCAATTTGCCATCTGATCTAACTTCTGGAGGCAGTCAAAATGAGCCTTAGAATTCTTCCCTACCTTATTCCTGTGCTGAGATACAGGCTGCTCCAACCTGCTGTAAAATGCTTGATTTCGAGAGTGAGCGAAACTAATGAAAACATTGTTGGGGTAAAACCTAAAGGGAAAGACCTAGCACCAAATCCAATTTGCCATCTGATCTAACTTCTGGAGGCAGTCAAAATGAGCCTTTGAATTCTTCCCTACCTTATTCCTGTGCTGAGATACAGGCTGCTCCAACCTGCTGTAAAATGCTTGATTTCGAGAGTGAGCGAAACTAATGAAAACATTGTTGGGGTAAAACCTAAAGGGAAAGACCTAGCACCAAATCCAATTTGCCATCTGATCTAACTTCTGGAGGCAGTCAAAATGATCCTTAGAATTCTTCCCTACCTTATTCCTGTGCTGAGATACAGGCTGCTCCAACCTGCTGTAAAATGCTTGATTTCGAGAGTGAGCGAAACTAATGAAAACATTGTTGGGGTAAAACCTAAAGGGAAAGACCTAGCACCAAATCCAATTTGCCATCTGATCTAACTTCTGGAGGCAGTCAAAATGAGCCTTAGAATTCTTCCCTACCTTATTCCTGTGCTGAGATACAGGCAGCTCCAACCTGCTGTAAAATGCTTGATTTCGAGAGTGAGCGAAACTAATGAAAACATTGTTGGGGTAAAACCTAAAGGGAAAGACCTAGCACCAAATCCAATTTGCCATCTGATCTAACTTCTGGAGGCAGTCAAAATGAGCCTTAGAATTCTTCCCTACCTTATTCCTGTGCTGAGATACAGGCTGCTCCAACCTGCTGTAAAATGCTTGATTTCGAGAGTGAGCGAAACTAATGAAAACATTGTTGGGGTAAAACCTAAAGGGAAAGACCTAGCACCAAATCCAATTTGCCATCTGATCTAACTTCTGGAGGCAGTCAAAATGAGCCTTAGAATTCTTCCCTACCTTATTCCTGTGCTGAGATACAGGCTGCTCCAACCTGCTGTAAAATGCTTGATTTCGAGAGTGAGCGAAACTAATGAAAACATTGTTGGGGTAAAACCTAAAGGGAAAGACCTAGCACCAAATCCAATTTGCCATCTGATCTAACTTCTGGAGGCAGTCAAAATGAGCCTTAGAATTCTTCCCTTACCTTATTCCTGTGCTGAGATACAGGCTGCTCCAACCTGCTGTAAAATGCTTGATTTCGAGAGTGAGCGAAACTAATGAAAACATTGTTGGGGTAAAACCTAAAGGGAAAGACCTAGCACCAAATCCAATTTGCCATCTGATCTAACTTCTGGAGGCAGTCAAAATGAGTATTTGAATTCTTCCCTACCTTATTCCTGTGCTGAGATACAGGCTGCTCCAACCTGCTGTAAAATGCTTGATTTCGAGAGTGAGCGAAACTAATGAAAACATTGTTGGGGTAAAACCTAAAGGGAAAGACCTAGCACCAAATCCAATTTGCCATCTGATCTAACTTCTGGAGGCAGTCAAAATGAGCCTTAGAATTCTTCCCTACCTTATTCCTGTGCTGAGATACAGGCTGCTCCAACCTGCTGTAAAATGCTTGATTTCGAGAGTGAGCGAAACTAATGAAAACATTGTTGGGGTAAAACCTAAAGGGAAAGACCTAGCACCAAATCCAATTTGCCATCTGATCTAACTTCTGGAGGCAGTCAAAATGATCCTTAGAATTCTTCCCTACCTTATTCCTGTGCTGAGATACAGGCTGCTCCAACCTGCTGTAAAATGCTTGATTTCGAGAGTGAGCGAAACTAATGAAAACATTGTTGGGGTAAAACCTAAAGGGAAAGACCTAGCACCAAATCCAATTTGCCATCTGATCTAACTTCTGGAGGCAGTCAAAATGAGCCTTAGAATTCTTCCCTACCTTATTCCTGTGCTGAGATACAGGCTGCTCCAACCTGCTGTAAAATGCTTGATTTCGAGAGTGAGCGAAACTAATGAAAACATTGTTGGGGTAAAACCTAAAGGGAAAGACCTAGCACCAAATCCAATTTGCCATCTGATCTAACTTCTGGAGGCAGTCAAAATGAGCCTTAGAATTCTTCCCTACCTTATTCCTGTGCTGAGATACAGGCTGCTCCAACCTGCTGTAAAATGCTTGATTTCGAGAGTGAGCGAAACTAATGAAAACATTGTTGGGGTAAAACCTAAAGGGAAAGACCTAGCACCAAATCCAATTTGCCATCTGATCTAACTTCTGGAGGCAGTCAAAATGAGTATTTGAATTCTTCCCTACCTTATTCCTGTGCTGAGATACAGGCTGCTCCAACCTGCTGTAAAATGCTTGATTTCGAGAGTGAGCGAAACTAATGAAAACATTGTTGGGGTAAAACCTAAAGGGAAAGACCTAGCACCAAATCCAATTTGCCATCTGATCTAACTTCTGGAGGCAGTCAAAATGATCCTTAGAATTCTTCCCTACCTTATTCCTGTGCTGAGATACAGGCTGCTCCAACCTGCTGTAAAATGCTTGATTTCGAGAGAGAGCGAAACTAATGAAAACATTGTTGGGGTAAAACCTAAAGGGAAAGACCTAGCACCAAATCCAATTTGCCATCTGATCTAACTTCTGGAGGCAGTCAAAATGAGCCTTAGAATTCTTCCCTACCTTATTCCTGTGCTGAGATACAGGCTGCTCCAACCTGCTGTAAAAATGCTTGATTTCGAGAGTGAGCGAAACTAATGAAAACATTGTTGGGGTAAAACCTAAAGGGAAAGACCTAGCACCAAATCCAATTTGCCATCTGATCTAACTTCTGGAGGCAGTCAAAATGATCCTTAGAATTCTTCCCTACCTTATTCCTGTGCTGAGATACAGGCTGCTCCAACCTGCTGTAAAATGCTTGATTTCGAGAGTGAGCGAAACTAATGAAAACATTGTTGGGGTAAAACCTAAAGGGAAAGACCTAGCACCAAATCCAATTTGCCATCTGATCTAACTTCTGGAGGCAGTCAAAATGATCCTTAGAATTCTTCCCTACCTTATTCCTGTGCTGAGATACAGGCTGCTCCAACCTGCTGTAAAATGCTTGATTTCGAGAGTGAGCGAAACTAATGAAAACATTGTTGGGGTAAAACCTAAAGGGAAAGACCTAGCACCAAATCCAATTTGCCATCTGATCTAACTTCTGGAGGCAGTCAAAATGAGCCTTAGAATTCTTCCCTACCTTATTCCTGTGCTGAGATACAGGCTGCTCCAACCTGCTGTAAAATGCTTGATTTCGAGAGTGAGCGAAACTAATGAAAACATTGTTGGGGTAAAACCTAAAGGGAAAGACCTAGCACCAAATCCAATTTGCCATCTGATCTAACTTCTGGAGGCAGTCAAAATGATCCTTAGAATTCTTCCCTACCTTATTCCTGTGCTGAGATACAGGCTGCTCCAACCTGCTGTAAAATGCTTGATTTCGAGAGTGAGCAAAACTAATGAAAACATTGTTGGGGTAAAACCTAAAGGGAAAGACCTAGCACCAAATCCAATTTGCCATCTGATCTAACTTCTGGAGGCAGTCAAAATGAGCCTTAGAATTCTTCCCTACCTTATTCCTGTGCTGAGATACAGGCTGCTCCAACCTGCTGTAAAATGCTTGATTTCGAGAGTGAGCGAAACTAATGAAAACATTGTTGGGGTAAAACCTAAAGGGAAAGACCTAGCACCAAATCCAATTTGCCATCTGATCTAACTTCTGGAGGCAGTCAAAATGAGCCTTAGAATTCTTCCCTACCTTATTCCTGTGCTGAGATACAGGCTGCTCCAACCTGCTGTAAAATGCTTGATTTCGAGAGTGAGCGAAACTAATGAAAACATTGTTGGGGTAAAACCTAAAGGGAAAGACCTAGCACCAAATCCAACTTGCCATCTGATCTAACTTCTGGAGGCAGTCAAAATGATCCTTAGAATTCTTCCCTACCTTATTCCTGTGCTGAGATACAGGCTGCTCCAACCTGCTGTAAAATGCTTGATTTCGAGAGTGAGCGAAACTAATGAAACATTGTTGGGGTAAAACCTAAAGGGAAAGACCTAGCACCAAATCCAATTTGCCATCTGATCTAACTTTGGAGGCAGTCAAAATGATCCTTAGAATTCTTCCCTACCTTATTCCTGTGCTGAGATACAGGCTGCTCCAACCTGCTATAAAATGCTTGATTTCGAGAGTGAGCGAAACTAATGAAAACATTGTTGGGGTAAATCCTAAAGGGAAAGACCTAGCACCAAATCCAATTTGCCATCTGATCTAACTTCTGGAGGCAGTCAAAATGAGCCTTAGAATTCTTCCCTACCTTATTCCTGTGCTGAGATACAGGCTGCTCCAACCTGCTGTAAAATGCTTGATTTCGAGAGTGAGCGAAACTAATGAAAACATTGTTGGGGTAAAACCTAAAGGGAAAGACCTAGCACCAAATCCAATTGGCATCTGATCTAACTTCTGGAGGCAGTCAAAATGAGCCTTAGAATTCTTCCCTACCTTATTCCTGTGCTGAGATACAGGCTGCTCCAACCTGCTGTAAAATGCTTGATTTCGAGATGTGAGCGAAACTAATGAAAACATTGTTGGGGTAAAACCTAAAGGGAAAGACCTAGCACCAAATCCAATTTGCCATCTGATCTAACTTCTGGAGGCAGTCAAAATGATCCTTAGAATTCTTCCCTACCTTATTCCTGTGCTGAGATACAGGCTGCTCCAACCTGCTGTAAAATGCTTGATTTCGAGAGTGAGCGAAACTAATGAAAACATTGTTGGGGTAAAACCTAAAGGGAAAGACCTAGCACCAAATCCAATTTGCCATCTGATCTAACTTCTGGAGGCAGTCAAAATGATCCTTAGAATTCTTCCCTACCTTATTCCTGTGCTGAGATACAGGCTGCTCCAACCTGCTGTAAAATGCTTGATTTCGAGAGTGAGCGAAACTAATGAAAACATTGTTGGGGTAAAACCTAAAGGGAAAGACCTAGCACCAAATCCAATTTGCCATCTGATCTAACTTCTGGAGGCAGTCAAAATGAGCCTTAGAATTCTTCCCTACCTTATTCCTGTGCTGAGATACAGGCTGCTCCAACCTGCTGTAAAATGCTTGATTTCGAGAGTGAGCGAAACTAATGAAAACATTGTTGGGTAAAACCTAAAGGGAAAGGCCTAGCACCAAATTGCATCGGCCATCTGATCTAACTTCTGGAGGCAGTCAAAATGAGCCTTAGAATTCTTCCCTACCTTATTCCTGTGCTGAGATACAGGCTGCTCCAACCTGCTGTAAAATGCTTGATTTCGAGAGTGAGCGAAACTAATGAAAACATTGTTGGGGTAAAACCTAAAGGGAAAGACCTAGCACCAAATCCAATTTGCCATCTGATCTAACTTCTAGAGGCAGTCAAAAAGAGCCTTAGAATTCTTCCCTACCTTATTCCTGTGCTGAGATACAGGGCTGCTCCAAACCTGCTGTAAAATGCTTGATTTCGAGAAGTGAGCGAAACTAATGAAAACATTGTTGGGGTAAAACCTAAAGGGAAAGACCTAGCACCAAATTCAATTTGCCATCTGATCTAACTTCTGGAGGCAGTCAAAATGATCCTTAGAATTCTTCCCTACCTTATTCCTGTGCTGAGATACAGGCTGCTCCAACCTGCTGTAAAATGCTTGATTTCGAGAGTGAGCGAAACTAATGAAAACATTGTTGGGGTAAAACCTAAAGGGAAAGACCTAGCACCAAAATCCAATTTGCCATCTGATCTAACTTCTGGAGGCAGTCAAAATGAGCCTTAGAATTCTTCCCTACCTTATTCCTGTGCTGAGATACAGGCTGCTCCAACCTGCTGTAAAATGCTTGATTTCGAGAGTGAGCGAAACTAATGAAAACATTGTTGGGGTAAAACCTAAAGGGAAAGACCTAGCACCAAATCCAATTTGCCATCTGATCTAACTTCTGGAGGCAGTCAAAATGAGCCTTAGAATTCTTCCCTACCTTATTCCTGTGCTGAGATACAGGCTGCTCCAACCTGCTGTAAAATGCTTGATTTCGAGAGTGAGCGAAACTAATGAAAACATTGTTGGGGTAAAACCTAAAGGGAAAGACCTAGCACCAAATCCAATTTGCCATCTGATCTAACTTCTGGAGGCAGTCAAAATGAGCCTTAGAATTCTTCCCTACCTTATTCCTGTGCTGAGATACAGGCTGCTTCCAACCTGCTGTAAAATGCTTGATTTCGAGAGTGAGCGAAACTAATGAAAACATTGTTGGGGTAAAACCTAAAGGAAAGACCTAGCACCAAATCCAATTTGCCATCTGATCTAACTTCTGGAGGCAGTCAAAATGATCCTTAGAATTCTTCCCTACCTTATTCCTGTGCTGAGATACAGGCTGCTCCAACCTGCTGTAAAATGCTTGATTTCGAGAGTGAGCGAAACTAATGAAAACATTGTTGGGGTAAAACCTAAAGGGAAAGGCCTAGCACCAAATTGCATCGCCCATCTGATCTAACTTCTGGAGGCAGTCAAAATGAGTATTTGAATTCTTCCCTACCTTATTCCTGTGCTGAGATACAGGCTGCTCCAACCTGCTGTAAAATGCTTGATTTCGAGAGTGAGCGAAACTAATGAAAACATTGTTGGGGTAAAACCTAAAGGGAAAGACCTAGCACCAAATCCAATTTGCCATCTGATCTAACTTCTGGAGGCAGTCAAAATGAGCCTTAGAATTCTTCCCTACCTTATTCCTGTGCTGAGATACAGGCTGCTCCAACCTGCTGTAAAATGCTTGATTTCGAGAGTGAGCGAAACTAATGAAAACATTGTTGGGGTAAAACCTAAAGGGAAAGACCTAGCACCAAATCCAATTTGCCATCTGATCTAACTTCTGGAGGCAGTCCAAAATGAGCCTTAGAATTCTTCCCTACCTTATTCCTGTGCTGAGATACAGGCTGCTCCAACCTGCTGTAAAATGCTTGATTTCGAGAGTGAGCGAAACTAATGAAAACATTGTTGGGGTAAAACCTAAAGGGAAAGACCTAGCACCAAATCCAATTTGCCATCTGATCTAACTTCTGGAGGCAGTCAAAATGAGCCTTAGAATTCTTCCCTACCTTATTCCTGTGCTGAGATACAGGCTGCTCCAACCTGCTGTAAAATGCTTGATTTCGAGAGTGAGCGAAACTAATGAAAACATTGTTGGGGTAAAACCTAAAGGGAAAGACCTAGCACCAAATCCAATTTGCCATCTGATCTAACTTCTGGAGGCAGTCAAAATGAGCCTTAGAATTCTTCCCTACCTTATTCCTGTGCTGAGATACAGGCTGCTCCAACCTGCTGTAAAATGCTTGATTTCGAGAGTGAGCGAAACTAATGAAAACATTGTTGGGGTAAAACCTAAAGGGAAAGACCTAGCACCAAATCCAATTTGCCATCTGATCTAACTTCTGGAGGCAGTCAAAATGAGCCTTAGAATTCTTCCCTACCTTATTCCTGTGCTGAGATACAGGCTGCTCCAACCTGCTGTAAAATGCTTGATTTCGAGAGTGAGCGAAACTAATGAAAACATTGTTGGGGTAAAACCTAAAGGGAAAGACCTAGCACCAAATCCAATTTGCCATCTGATCTAACTTCTGGAGGCAGTCAAAATGAGCCTTAGAATTCTTCCCTACCTTATTCCTGTGCTGAGATACAGGCTGCTCCAACCTGCTGTAAAATGCTTGATTTCGAGAGTGAGCGAAACTAATGAAAACATTGTTGGGGTAAAACCTAAAGGGAAAGACCTAGCACCAAATCCAATTTGCCATCTGATCTAACTTCTGGAGGCAGTCAAAATGATCCTTAGAATTCTTCCCTACCTTATTCCTGTGCTGAGATACAGGCTGCTCCAACCTGCTGTAAAATGCTTGATTTCGAGAGTGAGCGAAACTAATGAAAACATTGTTGGGGTAAAACCTAAAGGGAAAGACCTAGCACCAAATCCAATTTTGCCATCTGATCTAACTTCTGGAGGCAGTCAAAATGATCCTTAGAATTCTTCCCCTACCTTATTCCTGTGCTGAGATACAGGCTGCTCCAACCTGCTGTAAAATGCTTGATTTCGAGAGTGAGCGAAACTAATGAAAACATTGTTGGGGTAAAACCTAAAGGGAAAGACCTAGCACCAAATCCAATTTGCCATCTGATCTAACTTCTGGAGGCAGTCAAAATGAGCCTTAGAATTCTTCCCTACCTTATTCCTGTGCTGAGATACAGGCTGCTCCAACCTGCTGTAAAATGCTTGATTTCGAGAGTGAGCGAAACTAATGAAAACATTGTTGGGGTAAAACCTAAAGGGAAAGACCTAGCACCAAATCCAATTTGCCATCTGATCTAACTTCTGGAGGCAGTCAAAATGATCCTTAGAATTCTTCCCTACCTTATTCCTGTGCTGAGATACAGGCTGCTCCAACCTGCTGTAAAATGCTTGATTTCGAGAGTGAGCGAAACTAATGAAAACATTGTTGGGGTAAAACCTAAAGGGAAAGACCTAGCACCAAATCCAATTTGCCATCTGATCTAACTTCTGGAGGCAGTCAAAATGATCCTTAGAATTCTTCCCTACCTTATTCCTGTGCTGAGATACAGGCTGCTCCAACCTGCTGTAAAATGCTTGATTTCGAGAGTGAGCGAAACTAATGAAAACATTGTTGGGGTAAAACCTAAAGGGAAAGACCTAGCACCAAATCCAATTTGCCATCTGATCTAACTTCTGGAGGCAGTCAAAATGAGCCTTAGAATTCTTCCCTACCTTATTCCTGTGCTGAGATACAGGCTGCTCAACCTTCTGTAAAATGCTTGATTTCGAGAGTGAGCGAAACTAATGAAAACATTGTTGGAGTAAAACCTAAAGGGAAAGACCTAGCACCAAATCCAATTTGCCATCTGATCTAACTTCTGGAGGCAGTCAAAATGAGCCTTAGAATTCTTCCCTACCTTATTCCTGTGCTGAGATACAGGCTGCTCCAACCTGCTGTAAAATGCTTGATTTCGAGAGTGAGCGAAACTAATGAAAACATTGTTGGGGTAAAACCTAAAGGGAAAGACCTAGCACCAAATCCAATTTGCCATCTGATCTAACTTCTGGAGGCAGTCAAAATGAGCCTTAGAATTCTTCCTACCTTATTCCTGTGCTGAGATACAGGCTGCTCCAACCTGCTGTAAAATGCTTGATTTCGAGAGTGAGCGAAACTAATGAAAACATTGTTGGGGTAAAACCTAAAGGGAAAGACCTAGCACCCAAATCCAATTTGCCATCTGATCTAACTTCTGGAGGCAGTCAAAATGAGCCTTAGAATTCTTCCCTACCTTATTCCTGTGCTGAGATACAGGCTGCTCCAACCTGCTGTAAAATGCTTGATTTCGAGAGTGAGCGAAACTAATGAAAACATTTGTTGGGGTAAAACCTAAAGGGAAAGACCTAGCACCAAATCCAATTTGCCATCTGATCTAACTTCTGGAGGCAGTCAAAATGAGCCTTAGAATTCTTCCCTACCTTATTCCTGTGCTGAGATACAGGCTGCTCCAACCTGCTGTAAAATGCTTGATTTCGAGAGTGAGCGAAACTAATGAAAACATTGTTGGGGTAAAACCTAAAGGGAAAGACCTAGCACCAAATCCAATTTGCCATCTGATCTAACTTCTGGAGGCAGTCAAAATGATCCTTAGAATTCTTCCCTACCTTATTCCTGTGCTGAGATACAGGCTGCTCCAACCTGCTGTAAAATGCTTGATTTCGAGAGTGAGCGAAACTAATGAAAACATTGTTGGGGTAAAACCTAAAGGGAAGACCTAGCACCAAATCCAATTTGCCATCTGATCTAACTTCTGGAGGCAGTCAAAATGAGCCTTAGAATTCTTCCCTACCTTATTCCTGTGCTGAGATACAGGCTGCTCCAACCTGCTGTAAAATGCTTGATTTCGAGAGTGAGCGAAACTAATGAAAACATTGTTGGGGTAAAACCTAAAGGGAAAGACCTAGCACCAAATCCAATTTGCCATCTGATCTAACTTCTGGAGGCAGTCAAAATGAGCCTTAGAATTCTTCCCTACCTTATTCCTGTGCTGAGATACAGGCTGCTCCAACCTGCTGTAAAATGCTTGATTTCGAGAGTGAGCGAAACTAATGAAAACATTGTTGGGGTAAAACCTAAAGGGAAAGACCTAGCACCAAATCCAATTTGCCATCTGATCTAACTTCTGGAGGCAGTCAAAATGAGCCTTAGAATTCTTCCCTACCTTATTCCTGTGCTGAGATACAGGCTGCTCCAACCTGCTGTAAAATGCTTGATTTCGAGAGTGAGCGAAACTAATGAAAACATTGTTGGGGTAAAACCTAAAGGGAAAGACCTAGCACCAAATCCAATTTGCCATCTGATCTAACTTCTGGAGGCAGTCAAAATGATCCTTAGAATTCTTCCCTACCTTATTCCTGTGCTGAGATACAGGCTGCTCCAACCTGCTGTAAAATGCTTGATTTCGAGAGTGAGCGAAACTAATGAAAACATTGTTGGGGTAAACCTAAAGGGAAAGACCTAGCACCAAATCCAATTTGCCATCTGATCTAACTTCTGGAGGCAGTCAAAATGAGCCTTAGAATTCTTCCCTACCTTATTCCTGTGCTGAGACACAGGCTGCTCCAACCTGGTGTAAAATGCTTGATTTCAAGAGTGAGCGAAACTAATGAAAACATTGTTGGGGTAAAACCTAAAGGGAAAGACCTAGCACCAAATCCAATTTGCCATCTGATCTAACTTCTGGAGGCAGTCAAAATGAGCCTTAGAATTCTTCCCTACCTTATTCCTGTGCTGAGATACAGGCTGCTCCAACCTGCTGTAAAATGCTTGATTTCGAGAGTGAGCGAAACTAATGAAAACATTGTTGGGGTAAAACCTAAAGGGAAAGACCTAGCACCAAATCCAATTTGCCATCTGATCTAACTTCTGGAGGCAGTCAAAATGAGCCTTAGAATTCTTCCCTACCTTATTCCTGTGCTGAGATACAGGCTGCTCCAACCTACTGTAAAATGCTTGATTTCGAGAGTGAGCGAAACTAATGAAAACATTGTTGGGGTAAAACCTAAAGGGAAAGACCTAGCACCAAATCCAATTTGCCATCTGATCTAACTTCTGGAGGCAGTCAAAATGAGCCTTTGAATTCTTCCCTACCTTATTCCTGTGCTGAGATACAGGCTGCTCCAACCTGCTGTAAAATGCTTGATTTCGAGAGTGAGCGAAACTAATGAAAACATTGTTGGGGTAAAACCTAAAGGGAAAGACCTAGCACCAAATCCAATTTGCCATCTGATCTAACTTCTGGAGGCAGTCAAAATGAGCCTTAGAATTCTTCCCTACCTTATTCCTGTGGCTGAGATACAGGCTGCTCCAACCTGCTGTAAAATGCTTGATTTCGAGAGTGAGCGAAACTAATGAAAACATTGTTGGGGTAAAACCTAAAGGGAAAGACCTAGCACCAAATCCAATTTGCATCTGATCTAACTTCTGGAGGCAGTCAAAATGAGCCTTAGAATTCTTCCCTACCTTATTCCTGTGCTGAGATACAGGCTGCTCCAACCTGCTGTAAAATGCTTGATTTCGAGAGTGAGCGAAAACTAATGAAAACATTGTTGGGGTAAAACCTAAAGGGAAAGACCTAGCACCAAATCCAATTTGCCATCTGATCTAACTTCTGGAGGCAGTCAAAATGAGCCTTAGAATTCTTCCCTACCTTATTCCTGTGCTGAGATACAGGCTGCTCCAACCTGCTGTAAAATGCTTGATTTCGAGAGTGAGCGAAACTAATGAAAACATTGTTGGGGTAAAACCTAAAGGGAAAGACCTAGCACCAAATCCAATTTGCCATCTGATCTAACTTCTGGAGGCAGTCAAAATGAGCCTTAGAATTCTTCCCTACCTTATTCCTGTGCTGAGATACAGGCTGCTCCAACCTGCTGTAAAATGCTTGATTTCGAGAGTGAGCGAAACTAATGAAAACATTGTTGGGGTAAAACCTAAAGGGAAAGACCTAGCACCAAATCCAATTTGCCATCTGATCTAACTTCTGGAGGCAGTCAAAATGATCCTTAGAATTCTTCCCTACCTTATTCCTGTGCTGAGATACAGGCTGCTCCAACCTGCTGTAAAATGCTTGATTTCGAGAGTGAGCGAAACTAATGAAAACATTGTTGGGGTAAAACCTAAAGGGAAAGACCTAGCACCAAATCCAATTTGCCATCTGATCTAACTTCTGGAGGCAGTCAAAATGAGCCTTAGAATTCTTCCCTACCTTATTCCTGTGCTGAGATACAGGCTGCTCCAACCTGCTGTAAAATGCTTGATTTCGAGAGTGAGCTAAACTAATGAAAACATTGTTGGGGTAAAACCTAAAGGGAAAGACCTAGCACCAAATCCAATTTGCCATCTGATCTAACTTCTGGAGGCAGTCAAAATGAGCCTTAGAATTCTTCCCTACCTTATTCCTGTGCTGAGATACAGGCTGCTCCAACCTGCTGTAAAATGCTTGATTTCGAGAGTGAGCGAAACTAATGAAAACATTGTTGGGGTAAAACCTAAAGGGAAAGACCTAGCACCAAATCCAATTTGCCATCTGATCTAACTTCTGGAGGCAGTCAAAATGAGCCTTAGAATTCTTCCCTACCTTATTCCTGTGCTGAGATACAGGCTGCTCCAACCTGCTGTAAAATGCTTGATTTCGAGAGTGAGCGAAACTAATGAAAACATTGATTGGGGTAAAACCTAAAGGGAAAGACCTAGCACCAAATCCATTTGCCATCTGATCTAACTTCTGGAGGCAGTCAAAATGATCCTTAGAATTCTTCCCTACCTTATTCCTTGCTGAGATACAGGCTGCTCCAACCTGCTGTAAAATGCTTGATTTCGAGAGGTGAGCGAAACTAATGAAAACATTGTTGGGGTAAAACCTAAAGGGAAAGACCTAGCACCAAATCCAATTTGCCATCTGATCTAACTTCTGGAGGCAGTCAAAATGAGCCTTAGAATTCTTCCCTACCTTATTCCTGTGCTGAGACACAGGCTGCTCCAACCTGGTGTAAAATGCTTGATTTCAAGAGTGAGCGAAACTAATGAAAACATTGTTGGGGTAAAACCTAAAGGGAAAGACCTAGCACCAAATCCAATTTGCCATCTGATCTAACTTCTGGAGGCAGTCAAATGAGCCTTAGAATTCTTCCCTACCTTATTCCTGTGCTGAGATACAGGCTGCTCCAACCTGCTGTAAAATGCTTGATTTCGAGAGTGAGCGAAACTAATGAAAACATTGTTGGGGTAAAACCTAAAGGGAAAGACCTAGCACCAAATCCAATTTGCCATCTGATCTAACTTCTGGAGGCAGTCAAAATGATCCTTAGAATTCTTCCCTACCTTATTCCTGTGCTGAGATACAGGCTGCTCCAACCTACTGTAAAAATGCTTGATTTCGAGAGTGAGCGAAACTAATGAAACATTGTTGGGGTAAAACCCCTAAAGGGAAAGACCTAGCACCAAATCCAATTTGCCATCTGATCTAACTTCTGGAGGCAGTCAAAATGAGCATTTGAATTCTTCCCTACCCTTATTCCTGTGCTGAGATACAGGCTGCTCCAACCTGCTGTAAAATGCTTCATTTCGAGAGTGAGCGAAACTAATGAAAACATTGTTGGGGTAAAACCTAAAGGGAAAGACCTAGCACCAAATCCAATTTGCCATCTGATCTAACTTCTGGAGGCAGGTCAAAATGAGCCTTAGAATTCTTCCCTACCTTATTCCTGTGCTGAGATACAGGCTGCTCCAACCTGCTGTAAAATGCTTGATTTCGAGAGTGAGCGAAACTAATGAAAACATTGTTGGGGTAAAACCTAAAGGGAAAGACCTAGCACCAAATCCAATTTGCCATCTGATCTAACTTCTGGAGGCAGTCAAAATGAGCATTTGAATTCTTCCTACCTTATTCCTGTGCTGAGATACAGGCTGCTCCAACCTACTGTAAAATGCTTGATTTCGAGAGTGAGCGAAACTAATGAAAACATTGTTGGGGTAAAACCTAAAGGGAAAGACCTAGCACCAAATCCAATTTGCCATCTGATCTAACTTCTGGAGGCAGTCAAAATGAGCATTTGAATTCTTCCCCTACCTTATTCCTGTGCTGAGATACAGGCTGCTCCAACCTGCTGTAAAATGCTTGATTTCGAGAGTGAGCGAAACTAATGAAAACATTGTTGGGGTAAAACCTAAAGGGAAAGACCTAGCACCAAATCCAATTTGCCATCTGATCTAACTTCTGGAGGCAGTCAAAATGATCCTTAGAATTCTTCCCTACCTTATTCCTGTGCTGAGATACAGGCTGCTCCAACCTGCTGTAAAATGCTTGATTTCGAGAGTGAGCGAAACTAATGAAAACATTGTTGGGGTAAAACCTAAAAGGGAAAGACCTAGCACCAAATCCAATTTGCCATCTGATCTAACTTCTGGAGGCAGTCAAAATGATCCTTAGAATTCTTCCCTACCTTATTCCTGTGCTGAGATACAGGCTGCTCCAACCTGCTGTAAAATGCTTGATTTCGAGAGTGAGCGAAACTAATGAAAACATTGTTGGGGTAAAACCTAAAGGGAAAGACCTAGCACCAAATCCAATTTGCCATCTGATCTAACTTCTGGAGGCAGTCCAAAATGAGCCTTTGAATTCTTCCCTACCTTATTCCTGTGCTGAGATACAGGCTGCTCCAACCTGCTGTAAAATGCTTGATTTCGAGAGTGAGCGAAACTAATGAAAACATTGTTGGGGTAAAAACCTAAAGGGAAAGACCTAGCACCAAATCCAATTTGCCATCTGATCTAACTTCTGGAGGCAGTCAAAATGATCCTTAGAATTCTTCCCTACCTTATTCCTGTGCTGAGATACAGGCTGCTCCAACCTGCTGTAAAATGCTTGATTTCGAGAGTGAGCGAAACTAATGAAAACATTGTTGGGGTAAAACCTAAAGGGAAAGACCTAGCACCAAATCCAATTTGCCATCTGATCTAACTTCTGGAGGCAGTCAAAATGAGCCTTAGAATTCTTCCCTACCTTATTCCTGTGCTGAGATACAGGCTGCTCCAACCTGCTGTAAAATGCTTGATTTCGAGAGTGAGCGAAACTAATGAAAACATTGTTGGGGTAAAACCTAAAGGGAAAGACCTAGCACCAAATCCAATTTGCCATCTGATCTAACTTCTGGAGGCAGTCAAAATGAGCCTTAGAATTCTTCCCTACCTTATTCCTGTGCTGAGATACAGGCTGCTCCAACCTGCTGTAAAATGCTTGATTCGAGAGTGAGCGAAACTAATGAAAACATTGTTGGGGTAAAACCTAAAGGGAAAGACCTAGCACCAAATCCAATTTGCCATCTGATCTAACTTCTGGAGGCAGTCAAAATGAGCATTTGAATTCTTCCCTACCTTATTCCTGTGCTGAGATACAGGCTGCTCCAACCTGCTGTAAAATGCTTGATTTTGAGAGTGAGCGAAACTAATGAAAACATTGTTGGGGTAAAACCTAAAGGGAAAGACCTAGCACCAAATCCAATTTGCCATCTGATCTAACTTCTGGAGGCAGTCAAAATGACGCCTTAGAATTCTTCCCTACCTTATTCCTGTGCTGAGATACAGGCTGCTCCAACCTGCTGTAAAATGCTTCATTTCGAGAGTGAGCGAAACTAATGAAAACATTGTTGGGGTAAAACCTAAAGGGAAAGACCTAGCACCAAATCCAATTTGCCATCTGATCTAACTTCTGGAGGCAGTCAAAATGATCCTTAGAATTCTTCCCTACCTTATTCCTGTGCTGAGATACAGGCTGCTCCAACCTGCTGTAAAATGCTTGATTTCGAGAGTGAGGCGAAACTAATGAAAACATTGTTGGGGTAAAACCTAAAGGGAAAGACCTAGCACCAAATCCAATTTGCCATCTGATCTAACTTCTGGAGGCAGTCAAAATGAGCCTTAGAATTCTTCCCTACCTTATTCCTGTGCTGAGATACAGGCTGCTCCAACCTGCTGTAAAATGCTTGATTTCGAGAGTGAGCGAAACTAATGAAAACATTGTTGGGGTAAAACCTAAAGGGAAAGACCTAGCACCAAATCCAATTTGCCATCTGATCTAACTTCTGGAGGCAGTCAAAATGAGCCTTAGAATTCTTCCCTACCTTATTCCTGTGCTGAGATACAGGCTGCTCCAACCTGCTGTAAAATGCTTGATTTCGAGAGTGAGCGAAACTAATGAAAACATTGTTGGGGTAAAACCTAAAGGGAAAGACCTAGCACCAAATCCAATTTGCCATCTGATCTAACTTCTGGAGGCAGTCAAAATGAGCCTTAGAATTCTTCCCTACCTTATCCCTGTGCTGAGATACAGGCTGCTCCAACCTGCTGTAAAATGCTTGATTTCGAGAGTGGAGCGAAACTAATGAAAACATTGTTGGGGTAAAACCTAAAGGGAAAGACCTAGCACCAAATCCAATTTGCCATCTGATCTAACTTCTGGAGGCAGTCAAAATGATCCTTAGAATTCTTCCCTACCTTATTCCTGTGCTGAGATACAGGCTGCTCCAACCTGCTGTAAAATGCTTGATTTCGAGAGTGAGCGAAACTAATGAAAACATTGTTGGGGTAAAACCTAAAGGGAAAGACCTAGCACCAAATCCAACTTGCCATCTGATCTAACTTCTGGAGGCAGTCAAAATGATCCTTAGAATTCTTCCCTACCTTATTCCTGTGCTGAGATACAGGCTGCTCCAACCTGCTGTAAAATGCTTGATTTCGAGAGTGAGCGAAACTAATGAAAACATTGTTGGGGTAAAACCTAAAGGGAAAGACCTAGCACCAAATCCAATTTGCCATCTGATCTAACTTCTGGAGGCAGTCAAAATGAGCCTTAGAATTCTTCCCTACCTTATTCCTGTGCTGAGATACAGGCTGCTCCAACCTGCTGTAAAATGCTTGATTTCGAGAGTGAGCGAAACTAATGAAAACATTGTTGGGGTAAAACCTAAAGGGAAAGACCTAGCACCAAATCCAATTTGCCATCTGATCTAACTTCTGGAGGCAGTCAAAATGATCCTTAGAATTCTTCCCTACCTTATTCCTGTGCTGAGATACAGGCTGCTCCAACCTGCTGTAAAATGCTTGATTTCGAGAGTGAGCGAAACTAATGAAAAACATTGTTGGGGTAAAACCTAAAGGGAAAGACCTAGCACCAAATCCAATTTGCCATCTGATCTAACTTCTGGAGGCAGTCAAATGAGCCTTAGAATTCTTCCCTACCTTATTCCTGTGCTGAGACACAGGCTGCTCCAACCTGGTGTAAAATGCTTGATTTCAAGAGTGAGCGAAACTAATGAAAACATTGTTGGGGTAAAACCTAAAGGGAAAGACCTAGCACCAAATCCAATTTGCCATCTGATCTAACTTCTGGAGGCAGTCAAAATGAGCCTTAGAATTCTTCCCTACCTTATTCCTGTGCTGAGATACAGGCTGCTCCAACCTGCTGTAAAATGCTTGATTTCGAGAGTGAGCGAAACTAATGAAAACATTGTTGGGGTAAAACCTAAAGGGAAAGACCTAGCACCAAATCCAATTTGCCATCTGATCTAACTTCTGGAGGCAGTCAAAATGATCCTTAGAATTCTTCCCTACCTTATTCCTGTGCTGAGATACAGGCTGCTCCAACCTACTGTAAAATGCTTGATTTCGAGAGTGAGCGAAACTAATGAAAACATTGTTGGGGTAAAACCTAAAGGGAAAGACCTAGCACCAAATCCAATTTGCCATCTGATCTAACTTCTGGAGGCAGTCAAAATGAGCATTTGAATTCTTCCCTACCTTATTCCTGTGCTGAGATACAGGCTGCTCCAACCTGCTGTAAAATGCTTCATTTCGAGAGTGAGCGAAACTAATGAAAACATTGTTGGGGTAAAACCTAAAGGGAAAGACCTAGCACCAAATCCAATTTGCCATCTGATCTAACTTCTGGAGGCAGTCAAAATGAGCCTTAGAATTCTTCCCTACCTTATTCCTGTGCTGAGATACAGGCTGCTCCAACCTGCTGTAAAATGCTTGATTTCGAGAGTGAGCGAAACTAATGAAAACATTGTTGGGGTAAAAACCTAAAGGGAAGACCTAGCACCAAATCCAATTTGCCATCTGATCTAACTTCTGGAGGCAGTCAAAATGAGCATTTGAATTCTTCCCTACCTTATTCCTGTGCTGAGATACAGGCTGCTCCAACCTACTGTAAAATGCTTGATTTCGAGAGTGAGCGAAACTAATGAAAACATTGTTGGGGTAAAACCTAAAGGGAAAGACCTAGCACCAAATCCAATTTGCCATCTGATCTAACTTCTGGAGGCAGTCAAAATGATCCTTAGAATTCTTCCCTACCTTATTCCTGTGCTGAGATACAGGCTGCTCCAACCTGCTGTAAAATGCTTGATTTCGAGAGTGAGCGAAACTAATGAAAACATTGTTGGGGTAAAACCTAAAGGGAAAGACCTAGCACCAAATCCAATTTGCCATCTGATCTAACTTCTGGAGGCAGTCAAAATGATCCTTAGAATTCTTCCCTACCTTATTCCTGTGCTGAGATACAGGCTGCTCCAACCTGCTGTAAAATGCTTGATTTCGAGAGTGAGCGAAACTAATGAAAACATTGTTGGGGTAAAACCTAAAGGGAAAGACCTAGCACCAAATCCAATTTGCCATCTGATCTAACTTCTGGAGGCAGTCAAAATGATCCTTAGAATTCTTCCCTACCTTATTCCTGTGCTGAGATACAGGCTGCTCCAACCTGCTGTAAAATGCTTGATTTCGAGAGTGAGCGAAACTAATGAAAACATTGTTGGGGTAAAACCTAAAGGGAAAGACCTAGCACCAAATCCAATTTGCCATCTGATCTAACTTCTGGAGGCAGTCAAAATGAGCCTTTGAATTCTTCCCTACC
Organism: Melanerpes formicivorus; assembly: GCF_026170545.1. Lineage (NCBI taxonomy): Eukaryota > Metazoa > Chordata > Aves > Piciformes > Picidae > Melanerpes > Melanerpes formicivorus. The sequence continues at coordinate 7,220 of NW_027144228.1, read as the reverse complement.
TTATTCCTGTGCTGAGATACAGGCTGCTCCAACCTGCTGTAAAATGCTTGATTTCGAGAGTGAGCGAAACTAATGAAAACATTGTTGGGGTAAAACCTAAAGGGAAAGACCTAGCACCAAATCCAATTTGCCATCTGATCTAACTTCTGGAGGCAGTCAAAATGATCCTTAGAATTCTTCCCTACCTTATTCCTGTGCTGAGATACAGGCTGCTCCAACCTGCTGTAAAATGCTTGATTTCGAGAGTGAGCGAAACTAATGAAAACATTGTTGGGGTAAAACCTAAAGGGAAAGACCTAGCACCAAATCCAATTTGCCATCTGATCTAACTTCTGGAGGCAGTCAAAATGAGCCTTAGAATTCTTCCCTACCTTATTCCTGTGCTGAGATACAGGCTGCTCCAACCTGCTGTAAAATGCTTGATTTCGAGAGTGAGCGAAAACTAATGAAAACATTGTTGGGGTAAAACCTAAAGGGAAAGACCTAGCACCAAATCCAATTTGCCATCTGATCTAACTTCTGGAGGCAGTCAAAATGAGCCTTAGAATTCTTCCCTACCTTATTCCTGTGCTGAGATACAGGCTGCTCCAACCTGCTGTAAAATGCTTGATTTCGAGAGTGAGCGAAACTAATGAAAACATTGTTGGGGTAAAACCTAAAGGGAAAGACCTAGCACCAAATCCAATTTGCCATCTGATCTAACTTCTGGAGGCAGTCAAAATGAGCATTTGAATTCTTCCCTACCTTATTCCTGTGCTGAGATACAGGCTGCTCCAACCTGCTGTAAAATGCTTGATTTTGAGAGTGAGCGAAACTAATGAAAACATTGTTGGGGTAAAACCTAAAGGGAAAGACCTAGCACCAAATCCAATTTGCCATCTGATCTAACTTCTGGAGGCAGTCAAAATGAGCCTTAGAATTCTTCCCCTACCTTATTCCTGTGCTGAGATACAGGCTGCTCCAACCTGCTGTAAAATGCTTCATTTCGAGAGTGAGCGAAACTAATGAAAACATTGTTGGGGTAAAACCTAAAGGAAAGACCTAGCACCAAATCCAATTTGCCATCTGATCTAACTTCTGGAGGCAGTCAAAATGATCCTTAGAATTCTTCCCTACCTTATTCCTGTGCTGAGATACAGGCTGCTCCAACCTGCTGTAAAATGCTTGATTTCGAGAGTGAGCGAAACTAATGAAAACATTGTTGGGGTAAAACCTAAAGGGAAAGACCTAGCACCAAATCCAATTTGCCATCTGATCTAACTTCTGGAGGCAGTCAAAATGAGCCTTAGAATTCTTCCCTACCTTATTCCTGTGCTGAGATACAGGCTGCTCCAACCTGCTGTAAAATGCTTGATTTCGAGAGTGAGCGAAACTAATGAAAACATTGTTGGGGTAAAACCTAAAGGGAAAGACCTAGCACCAAATCCAATTTGCCATCTGATCTAACTTCTGGAGGCAGTCAAAATGAGCCTTAGAATTCTTCCCTACCTTATTCCTGTGCTGAGATACAGGCTGCTCCAACCTGCTGTAAAATGCTTGATTTCGAGAGTGAGCGAAACTAATGAAAACATTGTTGGGGTAAAACCTAAAGGGAAAGACCTAGCACCAAATCCAATTTGCCATCTGATCTAACTGCTGGAGGCAGTCAAAATGAGCCTTAGAATTCTTCCCTACCTTATCCCTGTGCTGAGATACAGGCTGCTCCAACCTGCTGTAAAATGCTTGATTTCGAGAGTGAGCGAAACTAATGAAAACATTGTTGGGGTAAAACCTAAAGGGAAAGACCTAGCACCAAATCCAATTTGCCATCTGATCTAACTTCTGGAGGCAGTCAAAATGATCCTTAGAATTCTTCCCTACCTTATTCCTGTGCTGAGATACAGGCTGCTCCAACCTGCTGTAAAATGCTTGATTTCGAGAGTGAGCGAAACTAATGAAAACATTGTTGGGGTAAAACCTAAAGGGAAAGACCTAGCACCAAATCCAACTTGCCATCTGATCTAACTTCTGGAGGCAGTCAAAATGATCCCTTAGAATTCTTCCCTACCTTATTCCTGTGCTGAGATACAGGCTGCTCCAACCTGCTGTAAAATGCTTGATTTCGAGAGTGAGCGAAACTAATGAAAACATTGTTGGGGTAAAACCTAAAGGGAAAGACCTAGCACCAAATCCAATTTGCCATCTGATCTAACTTCTGGAGGCAGTCAAAATGAGCCTTAGAATTCTTCCCTACCTTATTCCTGTGCTGAGATACAGGCTGCTCCAACCTGCTGTAAAATGCTTGATTTCGAGAGTGAGCGAAACTAATGAAAACATTGTTGGGGTAAAACCTAAAGGGAAAGACCTAGCACCAAATCCAATTTGCCATCTGATCTAACTTCTGGAGGCAGTCAAAATGAGCCTTAGAATTCTTCCCTACCTTATTCCTGTGCTGAGATACAGGCTGCTCCAACCTGCTGTAAAATGCTTGATTTCGAGAGTGAGCGAAACTAATGAAAACATTGTTGGGGTAAAACCTAAAGGGAAAGACCTAGCACCAAATCCAACTTGCCATCTGATCTAACTTCTGGAGGCAGTCAAAATGATCCTTAGAATTCTTCCCTACCTTATTCCTGTGCTGAGATACAGGCTGCTCCAACCTGCTGTAAAATGCTTGATTTCGAGAGTGAGCGAAACTAATGAAAACATTGTTGGGGTAAAACCTAAAGGGAAAGACCTAGCACCAAATCCAATTTGCCATCTGATCTAACTTCTGGAGGCAGTCAAAATGAGCCTTAGAATTCTTCCCTACCTTATTCCTGTGCTGAGATACAGGCTGCTCCAACCTGCTGTAAAATGCTTGATTTCGAGAGTGAGCGAAACTAATGAAAACATTGTTGGGGTAAAACCTAAAGGGAAAGACCTAGCACCAAATCCAATTTGCCATCTGATCTAACTTCTGGAGGCAGTCAAAATGAGCCTTAGAATTCTTCCCCTACCTTATTCCTGTGCTGAGATACAGGCTGCTCCAACCTGCTGTAAAATGCTTGATTTCGAGAGTGAGCGAAACTAATGAAAACATTGTTGGGGTAAAACCTAAAGGGAAAGACCTAGCACCAAATCCAATTTGCCATCTGATCTAACTTCTGGAGGCAGTCAAAATGAGCCTTAGAATTCTTCCCTACCTTATTCCTGTGCTGAGATACAGGCTGCTCCAACCTGCTGTAAAATGCTTGATTTCGAGAGTGAGCGAAACTAATGAAAACATTGTTGGGGTAAAACCTAAAGGGAAAGACCTAGCACCAAATCCAATTTGCCATCTGATCTAACTTCTGGAGGCAGTCAAAATGATCCTTAGAATTCTTCCCTACCTTATTCCTGTGCTGAGATACAGGCTGCTCCAACCTGCTGTAAAATGCTTGATTTCGAGAGTGAGCGAAACTAATGAAAACATTGTTGGGGTAAAACCTAAAGGGAAAGACCTAGCACCAAATCCAATTTGCCATCTGATCTAACTTCTGGAGGCAGTCAAAATGAGCCTTAGAATTCTTCCCTACCTTATTCCTGTGCTGAGATACAGGCTGCTCCAACCTGCTGTAAAATGCTTGATTTCGAGAGTGAGCGAAACTAATGAAAACATTGTTGGGGTAAAACCTAAAGGGAAAGACCTAGCACCAAATCCAACTTGCCATCTGATCTAACTTCTGGAGGCAGTCAAAATGAGCCTTAGAATTCTTCCCTACCTTATTCCTGTGCTGAGATACAGGCTGCTCCAACCTGCTGTAAAATGCTTGATTTCGAGAGTGAGCGAAACTAATGAAAACATTGTTGGGGTAAAACCTAAAGGGAAAGACCTAGCACCAAATCCAATTTGCCATCTGATCTAACTTCTGGAGGCAGTCAAAATGAGCCTTAGAATTCTTCCCTACCTTATTCCTGTGCTGAGATACAGGCTGCTCCAACCTGCTGTAAAATGCTTGATTTCGAGAGTGAGCGAAACTAATGAAAACATTGTTGGGGTAAAACCTAAAGGGAAAGACCTAGCACCAAATCCAATTTGCCATCTGATCTAACTTCTGGAGGCAGTCAAAATGAGCCTTAGAATTCTTCCCTACCTTATTCCTGTGCTGAGATACAGGCTGCTCCAACCTGCTGTAAAATGCTTGATTTCGAGAGTGAGCGAAACTAATGAAAACATTGTTGGGGTAAAACCTAAAGGGAAAGACCTAGCACCAAATCCAATTTGCCATCTGATCTAACTTCTGGAGGCAGTCAAAATGAGCCTTAGAATTCTTCCCTACCTTATTCCTGTGCTGAGATACAGGCTGCTCCAACCTGCTGTAAAATGCTTGATTTCGAGAGTGAGCGAAACTAATGAAAAACATTGTTGGGGTAAAACCTAAAGGGAAAGACCTAGCACCAAATCCAATTTGCCATCTGATCTAACTTCTGGAGGCAGTCAAAATGAGCCTTAGAATTCTTCCCCCTACCTTATTCCTGTGCTGAGATACAGGCTGCTCCAACCTGCTGTAAAATGCTTGATTTCGAGAGTGAGCGAAACTAATGAAAACATTGTTGGGGTAAAACCTAAAGGGAAAGACCTAGCACCAAATCCAATTTGCCATCTGATCTAACTTCTGGAGGCAGTCAAAATGAGCCTTAGAATTCTTCCCTACCTTATTCCTGTGCTGAGATACAGGCTGCTCCAACCTGCTGTAAAATGCTTGATTTCGAGAGTGAGCGAAACTAATGAAAACATTGTTGGGGTAAAACCTAAAGGGAAAGACCTAGCACCAAATCCAATTTGCCATCTGATCTAACTTCTGGAGGCAGTCAAAATGAGCCTTAGAATTCTTCCCTACCTTATTCCTGTGCTGAGATACAGGCTGCTCCAACCTGCTGTAAAATGCTTGATTTCGAGAGTGAGCGAAACTAATGAAAACATTGTTGGGGTAAAACCTAAAGGGAAAGACCTAGCACCAAATCCAATTTGCCATCTGATCTAACTTCTGGAGGCAGTCAAAATGAGCCTTAGAATTCTTCCCTACCTTATTCCTGTGCTGAGATACAGGCTGCTCCAACCTGCTGTAAAATGCTTGATTTCGAGAGTGAGCGAAACTAATGAAAACATTGTTGGGGTAAAACCTAAAGGGAAAGACCTAGCACCAAATCCAATTTGCCATCTGATCTAACTTCTGGAGGCAGTCAAAATGAGCCTTAGAATTCTTCCCTACCTTATTCCTGTGCTGAGATACAGGCTGCTCCAACCTGCTGTAAAATGCTTGATTTCGAGAGTGAGCGAAACTAATGAAAACATTGTTGGGGTAAAACCTAAAGGGAAAGACCTAGCACCAAATCCAATTTGCCATCTGATCTAACTTCTGGAGGCAGTCAAAATGAGCCTTAGAATTCTTCCCTACCTTATTCCTGTGCTGAGATACAGGCTGCTCCAACCTGCTGTAAAATGCTTGATTTCGAGAGTGAGCGAAACTAATGAAAACATTGTTAGGGTAAAACCTAAAGGGAAAGACCTAGCACCAAATCCAATTTGCCATCTGATCTAACTTCTGGAGGCAGTCAAAATGATCCTTAGAATTCTTCCCTACCTTATTCCTGTGCTGAGATACAGGCTGCTCCAACCTGCTGTAAAATGCTTGATTTCGAGAGTGAGCGAAACTAATGAAAACATTGTTGGGGTAAACCTAAAGGGAAAGACCTAGCACCAAATCCAATTTGCCATCTGATCTAACTTCTGGAGGCAGTCAAAATGAGCCTTAGAATTCTTCCCTACCTTATTCCTGTGCTGAGATACAGGCTGCTCCAACCTGCTGTAAAATGCTTGATTTCGAGAGTGAGCGAAACTAATGAAAACATTGTTGGGGTAAAACCTAAAGGGAAAGACCTAGCACCAAATCCAATTTGCCATCTGATCTAACTTCTGGAGGCAGTCAAAATGAGCCTTAGAATTCTTCCCTACCTTATTCCTGTGCTGAGATACAGGCTGCTCCAACCTGCTGTTAAAATGCTTGATTTCGAGAGTGAGCGAAACTAATGAAAACATTGTTGGGGTAAAACCTAAAGGGAAAGACCTAGCACCAAATCCAATTTGCCATCTGATCTAACTTCTGGAGGCAGTCAAAATGAGCCTTAGAATTCTTCCCTACCTTATTCCTGTGCTGAGATACAGGCTGCTCCAACCTGCTGTAAAATGCTTGATTTCGAGAGTGAGCGAAACTAATGAAAACATTGTTGGGGTAAAACCTAAAGGGAAAGACCTAGCACCAAATCCAATTTGCCATCTGATCTAACTTCTGGAGGCAGTCAAAATGAGCCTTAGAATTCTTCCCTACCTTATTCCTGTGCTGAGATACAGGCTGCTCCAACCTGCTGTAAAATGCTTGATTTCGAGAGTGAGCGAAACTAATGAAAACATTGTTGGGGTAAAACCTAAAGGGAAAGACCTAGCACCAAATCCAATTTGCCATCTGATCTAACTGCTGGAGGCAGTCAAAATGAGCCTTAGAATTCTTCCCTACCTTATCCCTGTGCTGAGATACAGGCTGCTCCAACCTGCTGTAAAATGCTTGATTTCGAGAGTGAGCGAAACTAATGAAAACATTGTTGGGGTAAAAACCTAAAGGGAAAGACCTAGCACCAAATCCAATTTGCCATCTGATCTAACTTCTGGAGGCAGTCAAAATGATCCTTAGAATTCTTCCCTACCTTATTCCTGTGCTGAGATACAGGCTGCTCCAACCTGCTGTAAAATGCTTGATTTCGAGAGTGAGCGAAACTAATGAAAACATTGTTGGGGTAAAACCTAAAGGGAAAGACCTAGCACCAAATCCAACTTGCCATCTGATCTAACTTCTGGAGGCAGTCAAAATGATCCTTAGAATTCTTCCCTACCTTATTCCTGTGCTGAGATACAGGCTGCTCCAACCTGCTGTAAAATGCTTGATTTCGAGAGTGAGCGAAACTAATGAAAACATTGTTGGGGTAAAACCTAAAGGGAAAGACCTAGCACCAAATCCAATTTGCCATCTGATCTAACTTCTGGAGGCAGTCAAAATGAGCCTTAGAATTCTTCCCTACCTTATTCCTGTGCTGAGATACAGGCTGCTCCAACCTGCTGTAAAATGCTTGATTTCGAGAGTGAGCGAAACTAATGAAAACATTGTTGGGGTAAAACCTAAAGGGAAAGACCTAGCACCAAATCCAATTTGCCATCTGATCTAACT
>NW_027144227.1:0-40061 GCF_026170545.1 Melanerpes formicivorus | reverse complement strand
CTTTCCCTTTAGGTTTTACCCCAACAATGTTTTCATTAGTTTCGCTCACTCTCGAAATCAAGCATTTTACAGCAGGTTGGAGCAGCCTGTATCTCAGCACAGGAATAAGGTAGGGAAGAATTCTAAGGCTCATTTTGACTGCCTCCAGAAGTTAGATCAGATGGCAAATTGGATTTGGTGCTAGGTCTTTCCCTTTAGGTTTTACCCCAACAATGTTTTCATTAGTTTCGCTCACTCTCGAAATCAAGCATTTTACAGCAGGTTGGAGCAGCCTGTATCTCAGCACAGGAATAAGGTAGGGAAGAATTCTAAGGCTCATTTTGACTGCCTCCAGAAGTTAGATCAGATGGCAAATTGGATTTGGTGCTAGGTCTTTCCCTTTAGGTTTTACCCCAACAATGTTTTCATTAGTTTCGCTCACTCTCGAAATCAAGCATTTTACAGCAGGTTGGAGCAGCCTGTATCTCAGCACAGGAATAAGGTAGGGAAGAATTCTAAGGCTCATTTTGACTGCCTCCAGAAGTTAGATCAGATGGCAAATTGGATTTGGTGCTAGGTCTTTCCCTTTAGGTTTTACCCCAACAATGTTTTCATTAGTTTCGCTCACTCTCGAAATCAAGCATTTTACAGCAGGTTGGAGCAGCCTGTATCTCAGCACAGGAATAAGGTAGGGAAGAATTCTAAGGCTCATTTTGACTGCCTCCAGAAGTTAGATCAGATGGCAAATTGGATTTGGTGCTAGGTCTTTCCCTTTAGGTTTTACCCCAACAATGTTTTCATTAGTTTCGCTCACTCTCGAAATCAAGCATTTTACAGCAGGTTGGAGCAGCCTGTATCTCAGCACAGGAATAAGGTAGGGAAGAATTCTAAGGCTCATTTTGACTGCCTCCAGAAGTTAGATCAGATGGCAAATTGGATTTGGTGCTAGGTCTTTCCCTTTAGGTTTTACCCCAACAATGTTTTCATTAGTTTCGCTCACTCTCGAAATCAAGCATTTTACAGCAGGTTGGAGCAGCCTGTATCTCAGCACAGGAATAAGGTAGGGAAGAATTCTAAGGCTCATTTTGACTGCCTCCAGAAGTTAGATCAGATGGCAAATTGGATTTGGTGCTAGGTCTTTCCCTTTAGGTTTTTACCCCAACAATGTTTTCATTAGTTTCGCTCACTCTCGAAATCAAGCATTTTACAGCAGGTTGGAGCAGCCTGTATCTCAGCACAGGAATAAGGTAGGGAAGAATTCTAAGGCTCATTTTGACTGCCTCCAGAAGTTAGATCAGATGGCAAATTGGATTTGGTGCTAGGTCTTTCCCTTTAGGTTTTACCCCAACAATGTTTTCATTAGTTTCGCTCACTCTCGAAATCAAGCATTTTACAGCAGGTTGGAGCAGCCTGTATCTCAGCACAGGAATAAGGTAGGGAAGAATTCTAAGGATCATTTTGACTGCCTCCAGAAGTTAGATCAGATGGCAAATTGGATTTGGTGCTAGGTCTTTCCCTTTAGGTTTTACCCCAACAATGTTTTCATTAGTTTCGCTCACTCTCGAAATCAAGCATTTTACAGCAGGTTGGAGCAGCCTGTATCTCAGCACAGGAATAAGGTAGGGAAGAATTCTAAGGCTCATTTTGACTGCCTCCAGAAGTTAGATCAGATGGCAAATTGGATTTGGTGCTAGGTCTTTCCCTTTAGGTTTTACCCCAACAATGTTTTCATTAGTTTCGCTCACTCTCGAAATCAAGCATTTTACAGCAGGTTGGAGCAGCCTGTATCTCAGCACAGGAATAAGGTAGGGAAGAATTCTAAGGCTCATTTTGACTGCCTCCAGAAGTTAGATCAGATGGCAAATTGGATTTGGTGCTAGGTCTTTCCCTTTAGGTTTTACCCCAACAATGTTTTCATTAGTTTCGCTCACTCTCGAAATCAAGCATTTTACAGCAGGTTGGAGCAGCCTGTATCTCAGCACAGGAATAAGGTAGGGAAGAATTCTAAGGCTCATTTTGACTGCCTCCAGAAGTTAGATCAGATGGCAAATTGGATTTGGTGCTAGGTCTTTCCCTTTAGGTTTTACCCCAACAATGTTTTCCTTAGTTTCGCTCACTCTCGAAATCAAGCATTTTACAGCAGGTTGGAGCAGCCTGTATCTCAGCACAGGAATAAGGTAGGGAAGAATTCTAAGGCTCATTTTGACTGCCTCCAGAAGTTAGATCAGATGGCAAATTGGATTTGGTGCTAGGTCTTTCCCTTTAGGTTTTACCCCAACAATGTTTTCATTAGTTTCGCTCACTCTCAAAATCAAGCATTTTACAGCAGGTTGGAGCAGCCTGTATCTCAGCACAGGAATAAGGTAGGGAAGAATTCTAAGGCTCATTTTGACTGCCTCCAGAAGTTAGATCAGATGGCAAATTGGATTTGGTGCTAGGTCTTTCCCTTTAGGTTTTACCCCAACAATGTTTTCATTAGTTTCGCTCACTCTCGAAATCAAGCATTTTACAGCAGGTTGGAGCAGCCTGTATCTCAGCACAGGAATAAGGTAGGGAAGAATTCTAAGGCTCATTTTGACTGCCTCCAGAAGTTAGATCAGATGGCAAATTGGATTTGGTGCTAGGTCTTTCCCTTTAGGTTTTACCCCAACAATGTTTTCATTAGTTTCGCTCACTCTCGAAATCAAGCATTTTACAGCAGGTTGGAGCAGCCTGTATCTCAGCACAGGAATAAGGTAGGGAAGAATTCTAAGGATCATTTTGACTGCCTCCAGAAGTTAGATCAGATGGCAAATTGGATTTGGTGCTAGGTCTTTCCCTTTAGGTTTTACCCCAACAATGTTTTCATTAGTTTCGCTCACTCTCGAAATCAAGCATTTTACAGCAGGTTGGAGCAGCCTGTATCTCAGCACAGGAATAAGGTAGGGAAGAATTCTAAGGCTCATTTTGACTGCCTCCAGAAGTTAGATCAGATGGCAAATTGGATTTGGTGCTAGGTCTTTCCCTTTAGGTTTTACCCCAACAATGTTTTCATTAGTTTCGCTCACTCTCGAAATCAAGCATTTTACAGCAGGTTGGAGCAGCCTGTATCTCAGCACAGGAATAAGGTAGGGAAGAATTCTAAGGCTCATTTTGACTGCCTCCAGAAGTTAGATCAGATGGCAAATTGGATTTGGTGCTAGGTCTTTCCCTTTAGGTTTTACCCCAACAATGTTTTCATTAGTTTCGCTCACTCTCGAAATCAAGCATTTTACAGCAGGTTGGAGCAGCCTGTATCTCAGCACAGGAATAAGGTAGGGAAGAATTCTAAGGCTCATTTTGACTGCCTCCAGAAGTTAGATCAGATGGCAAATTGGATTTGGTGCTAGGTCTTTCCCTTTAGGTTTTACCCCAACAATGTTTTCATTAGTTTCGCTCACTCTCGAAATCAAGCATTTTACAGCAGGTTGGAGCAGCCTGTATCTCAGCACAGGAATAAGGTAGGGAAGAATTCTAAGGCTCATTTTGACTGCCTCCAGAAGTTAGATCAGATGGCAAATTGGATTTGGTGCTAGGTCTTTCCCTTTAGGTTTTACCCCAACAATGTTTTCATTAGTTTCGCTCACTCTCGAAATCAAGCATTTTACAGCAGGTTGGAGCAGCCTGTATCTCAGCACAGGAATAAGGTAGGGAAGAATTCTAAGGATCATTTTGACTGCCTCCAGAAGTTAGATCAGATGGCAAATTGGATTTGGTGCTAGGTCTTTCCCTTTAGGTTTTACCCCAACAATGTTTTCATTAGTTTCGCTCACTCTCGAAATCAAGCATTTTACAGCAGGTTGGAGCAGCCTGTATCTCAGCACAGGAATAAGGTAGGGAAGAATTCTAAGGCTCATTTTGACTGCCTCCAGAAGTTAGATCAGATGGCAAATTGGATTTGGTGCTAGGTCTTTCCCTTTAGGTTTTACCCCAACAATGTTTTCATTAGTTTCGCTCACTCTCGAAATCAAGCATTTTACAGCAGGTTGGAGCAGCCTGTATCTCAGCACAGGAATAAGGTAGGGAAGAATTCTAAGGATCATTTTGACTGCCTCCAGAAGTTAGATCAGATGGCAAATTGGATTTGGTGCTAGGTCTTTCCCTTTAGGTTTTACCCCAACAATGTTTTCATTAGTTTCGCTCACTCTCGAAATCAAGCATTTTACAGCAGGTTGGAGCAGCCTGTATCTCAGCACAGGAATAAGGTAGGGAAGAATTCTAAGGCTCATTTTGACTGCCTCCAGAAGTTAGATCAGATGGCAAATTGGATTTGGTGCTAGGTCTTTCCCTTTAGGTTTTACCCCAACAATGTTTTCATTAGTTTCGCTCACTCTCGAAATCAAGCATTTTACAGCAGGTTGGAGCAGCCTGTATCTCAGCACAGGAATAAGGTAGGGAAGAATTCTAAGGCTCATTTTGACTGCCTCCAGAAGTTAGATCAGATGGCAAATTGGATTTGGTGCTAGGTCTTTCCCTTTAGGTTTTACCCCAACAATGTTTTCATTAGTTTCGCTCACTCTCGAAATCAAGCATTTTACAGCAGGTTGGAGCAGCCTGTATCTCAGCACAGGAATAAGGTAGGGAAGAATTCTAAGGCTCATTTTGACTGCCTCCAGAAGTTAGATCAGATGGCAAATTGGATTTGGTGCTAGGTCTTTCCCTTTAGGTTTTACCCCAACAATGTTTTCATTAGTTTCGCTCACTCTCGAAATCAAGCATTTTACAGCAGGTTGGAGCAGCCTGTATCTCAGCACAGGAATAAGGTAGGGAAGAATTCTAAGGCTCATTTTGACTGCCTCCAGAAGTTAGATCAGATGGCAAATTGGATTTGGTGCTAGGTCTTTCCCTTTAGGTTTTACCCCAACAATGTTTTCATTAGTTTCGCTCACTCTCGAAATCAAGCATTTTACAGCAGGTTGGAGCAGCCTGTATCTCAGCACAGGAATAAGGTAGGGAAGAATTCTAAGGCTCATTTTGACTGCCTCCAGAAGTTAGATCAGATGGCAAATTGGATTTGGTGCTAGGTCTTTCCCTTTAGGTTTTACCCCAACAATGTTTTCATTAGTTTCGCTCACTCTCGAAATCAAGCATTTTACAGCAGGTTGGAGCAGCCTGTATCTCAGCACAGGAATAAGGTAGGGAAGAATTCTAAGGCTCATTTTGACTGCCTCCAGAAGTTAGATCAGATGGCAAATTGGATTTGGTGCTAGGTCTTTCCCTTTAGGTTTTACCCCAACAATGTTTTCATTAGTTTCGCTCACTCTCGAAATCAAGCATTTTACAGCAGGTTGGAGCAGCCTGTATCTCAGCACAGGAATAAGGTAGGGAAGAATTCTAAGGCTCATTTTGACTGCCTCCAGAAGTTAGATCAGATGGCAAATTGGATTTGGTGCTAGGTCTTTCCCTTTAGGTTTTACCCCAACAATGTTTTCCTTAGTTTCGCTCACTCTCGAAATCAAGCATTTTACAGCAGGTTGGAGCAGCCTGTATCTCAGCACAGGAATAAGGTAGGGAAGAATTCTAAGGCTCATTTTGACTGCCTCCAGAAGTTAGATCAGATGGCAAATTGGATTTGGTGCTAGGTCTTTCCCTTTAGGTTTTACCCCAACAATGTTTTCATTAGTTTCGCTCACTCTCGAAATCAAGCATTTTACAGCAGGTTGGAGCAGCCTGTATCTCAGCACAGGAATAAGGTAGGGAAGAATTCTAAGGCTCATTTTGACTGCCTCCAGAAGTTAGATCAGATGGCAAATTGGATTTGGTGCTAGGTCTTTCCCTTTAGGTTTTACCCCAACAATGTTTTCATTAGTTTCGCTCACTCTCGAAATCAAGCATTTTACAGCAGGTTGGAGCAGCCTGTATCTCAGCACAGGAATAAGGTAGGGAAGAATTCTAAGGCTCATTTTGACTGCCTCCAGAAGTTAGATCAGATGGCAAATTGGATTTGGTGCTAGGTCTTTCCCTTTAGGTTTTACCCCAACAATGTTTTCATTAGTTTCGCTCACTCTCGAAATCAAGCATTTTACAGCAGGTTGGAGCAGCCTGTATCTCAGCACAGGAATAAGGTAGGGAAGAATTCTAAGGCTCATTTTGACTGCCTCCAGAAGTTAGATCAGATGGCAAATTGGATTTGGTGCTAGGTCTTTCCCTTTAGGTTTTACCCCAACAATGTTTTCATTAGTTTCGCTCACTCTCGAAATCAAGCATTTTACAGCAGGTTGGAGCAGCCTGTATCTCAGCACAGGAATAAGGTAGGGAAGAATTCTAAGGCTCATTTTGACTGCCTCCAGAAGTTAGATCAGATGGCAAATTGGATTTGGTGCTAGGTCTTTCCCTTTAGGTTTTACCCCAACAATGTTTTCATTAGTTTCGCTCACTCTCGAAATCAAGCATTTTACAGCAGGTTGGAGCAGCCTGTATCTCAGCACAGGAATAAGGTAGGGAAGAATTCTAAGGCTCATTTTGACTGCCTCCAGAAGTTAGATCAGATGGCAAATTGGATTTGGTGCTAGGTCTTTCCCTTTAGGTTTTACCCCAACAATGTTTTCATTAGTTTCGCTCACTCTCGAAATCAAGCATTTTACAGCAGGTTGGAGCAGCCTGTATCTCAGCACAGGAATAAGGTAGGGAAGAATTCTAAGGCTCATTTTGACTGCCTCCAGAAGTTAGATCAGATGGCAAATTGGATTTGGTGCTAGGTCTTTCCCTTTAGGTTTTACCCCAACAATGTTTTCCTTAGTTTCGCTCACTCTCGAAATCAAGCATTTTACAGCAGGTTGGAGCAGCCTGTATCTCAGCACAGGAATAAGGTAGGGAAGAATTCTAAGGCTCATTTTGACTGCCTCCAGAAGTTAGATCAGATGGCAAATTGGATTTGGTGCTAGGTCTTTCCCTTTAGGTTTTACCCCAACAATGTTTTCATTAGTTTCGCTCACTCTCGAAATCAAGCATTTTACAGCAGGTTGGAGCAGCCTGTATCTCAGCACAGGAATAAGGTAGGGAAGAATTCTAAGGCTCATTTTGACTGCCTCCAGAAGTTAGATCAGATGGCAAATTGGATTTGGTGCTAGGTCTTTCCCTTTAGGTTTTACCCCAACAATGTTTTCATTAGTTTCGCTCACTCTCGAAATCAAGCATTTTACAGCAGGTTGGAGCAGCCTGTATCTCAGCACAGGAATAAGGTAGGGAAGAATTCTAAGGCTCATTTTGACTGCCTCCAGAAGTTAGATCAGATGGCAAATTGGATTTGGTGCTAGGTCTTTCCCTTTAGGTTTTACCCCAACAATGTTTTCCTTAGTTTCGCTCACTCTCGAAATCAAGCATTTTACAGCAGGTTGGAGCAGCCTGTATCTCAGCACAGGAATAAGGTAGGGAAGAATTCTAAGGCTCATTTTGACTGCCTCCAGAAGTTAGATCAGATGGCAAATTGGATTTGGTGCTAGGTCTTTCCCTTTAGGTTTTACCCCAACAATGTTTTCATTAGTTTCGCTCACTCTTGAAATCAAGCATTTTACAGCAGGTTGGAGCAGCCTGTATCTCAGCACAGGAATAAGGTAGGGAAGAATTCTAAGGCTCATTTTGACTGCCTCCAGAAGTTAGATCAGATGGCAAATTGGATTTGGTGCTAGGTCTTTCCCTTTAGGTTTTACCCCAACAATGTTTTCATTAGTTTCGCTCACTCTCGAAATCAAGCATTTTACAGCAGGTTGGAGCAGCCTGTATCTCAGCACAGGAATAAGGTAGGGAAGAATTCTAAGGCTCATTTTGACTGCCTCCAGAAGTTAGATCAGATGGCAAATTGGATTTGGTGCTAGGTCTTTCCCTTTAGGTTTTACCCCAACAATGTTTTCATTAGTTTCGCTCACTCTCGAAATCAAGCATTTTACAGCAGGTTGGAGCAGCCTGTATCTCAGCACAGGAATAAGGTAGGGAAGAATTCTAAGGCTCATTTTGACTGCCTCCAGAAGTTAGATCAGATGGCAAATTGGATTTGGTGCTAGGTCTTTCCCTTTAGGTTTTACCCCAACAATGTTTTCATTAGTTTCGCTCACTCTCGAAATCAAGCATTTTACAGCAGGTTGGAGCAGCCTGTATCTCAGCACAGGAATAAGGTAGGGAAGAATTCTAAGGATCATTTTGACTGCCTCCAGAAGTTAGATCAGATGGCAAATTGGATTTGGTGCTAGGTCTTTCCCTTTAGGTTTTACCCCAACAATGTTTTCATTAGTTTCGCTCACTCTCGAAATCAAGCATTTTACAGCAGGTTGGAGCAGCCTGTATCTCAGCACAGGAATAAGGTAGGGAAGAATTCTAAGGCTCATTTTGACTGCCTCCAGAAGTTAGATCAGATGGCAAATTGGATTTGGTGCTAGGTCTTTCCCTTTAGGTTTTACCCCAACAATGTTTTCATTAGTTTCGCTCACTCTCGAAATCAAGCATTTTACAGCAGGTTGGAGCAGCCTGTATCTCAGCACAGGAATAAGGTAGGGAAGAATTCTAAGGATCATTTTGACTCCCTCCAGAAGTTAGATCAGATGGCAAATTGGATTTGGTGCTAGGTCTTTCCCTTTAGGTTTTACCCCAACAATGTTTTCATTAGTTTCGCTCACTCTCGAAATCAAGCATTTTACAGCAGGTTGGAGCAGCCTGTATCTCAGCACAGGAATAAGGTAGGGAAGAATTCTAAGGCTCATTTTGACTGCCTCCAGAAGTTAGATCAGATGGCAAATTGGATTTGGTGCTAGGTCTTTCCCTTTAGGTTTTACCCCAACAATGTTTTCATTAGTTTCGCTCACTCTCGAAATCAAGCATTTTACAGCAGGTTGGAGCAGCCTGTATCTCAGCACAGGAATAAGGTAGGGAAGAATTCTAAGGCTCATTTTGACTGCCTCCAGAAGTTAGATCAGATGGCAAATTGGATTTGGTGCTAGGTCTTTCCCTTTAGGTTTTACCCCAACAATGTTTTCATTAGTTTCGCTCACTCTCGAAATCAAGCATTTTACAGCAGGTTGGAGCAGCCTGTATCTCAGCACAGGAATAAGGTAGGGAAGAATTCTAAGGCTCATTTTGACTGCCTCCAGAAGTTAGATCAGATGGCAAATTGGATTTGGTGCTAGGTCTTTCCCTTTAGGTTTTACCCCAACAATGTTTTCATTAGTTTCGCTCACTCTCGAAATCAAGCATTTTACAGCAGGTTGGAGCAGCCTGTATCTCAGCACAGGAATAAGGTAGGGAAGAATTCTAAGGCTCATTTTGACTGCCTCCAGAAGTTAGATCAGATGGCAAATTGGATTTGGTGCTAGGTCTTTCCCTTTAGGTTTTACCCCAACAATGTTTTCATTAGTTTCGCTCACTCTCGAAATCAAGCATTTTACAGCAGGTTGGAGCAGCCTGTATCTCAGCACAGGAATAAGGTAGGGAAGAATTCTAAGGCTCATTTTGACTGCCTCCAGAAGTTAGATCAGATGGCAAATTGGATTTGGTGCTAGGTCTTTCCCTTTAGGTTTTACCCCAACAATGTTTTCATTAGTTTCGCTCACTCTCGAAATCAAGCATTTTACAGCAGGTTGGAGCAGCCTGTATCTCAGCACAGGAATAAGGTAGGGAAGAATTCTAAGGCTCATTTTGACTGCCTCCAGAAGTTAGATCAGATGGCAAATTGGATTTGGTGCTAGGTCTTTCCCTTTAGGTTTTACCCCAACAATGTTTTCATTAGTTTCGCTCACTCTCGAAATCAAGCATTTTACAGCAGGTTGGAGCAGCCTGTATCTCAGCACAGGAATAAGGTAGGGAAGAATTCTAAGGCTCATTTTGACTGCCTCCAGAAGTTAGATCAGATGGCAAATTGGATTTGGTGCTAGGTCTTTCCCTTTAGGTTTTACCCCAACAATGTTTTCATTAGTTTCGCTCACTCTGGAAATCAAGCATTTTACAGCAGGTTGGAGCAGCCTGTATCTCAGCACAGGAATAAGGTAGGGAAGAATTCTAAGGCTCATTTTGACTGCCTCCAGAAGTTAGATCAGATGGCAAATTGGATTTGGTGCTAGGTCTTTCTCTTTAGGTTTTACCCCAACAATGTTTTCATTAGTTTCGCTCACTCTCGAAATCAAGCATTTTACAGCAGGTTGGAGCAGCCTGTATCTCAGCACAGGAATAAGGTAGGGAAGAATTCTAAGGCTCATTTTGACTGCCTCCAGAAGTTAGATCAGATGGCAAATTGGATTTGGTGCTAGGTCTTTCCCTTTAGGTTTTACCCCAACAATGTTTTCATTAGTTTCGCTCACTCTCGAAATCAAGCATTTTACAGCAGGTTGGAGCAGCCTGTATCTCAGCACAGGAATAAGGTAGGGAAGAATTCTAAGGCTCATTTTGACTGCCTCCAGAAGTTAGATCAGATGGCAAATTGGATTTGGTGCTAGGTCTTTCCCTTTAGGTTTTACCCCAACAATGTTTTCATTAGTTTCGCTCACTCTCGAAATCAAGCATTTTACAGCAGGTTGGAGCAGCCTGTATCTCAGCACAGGAATAAGGTAGGGAAGAATTCTAAGGCTCATTTTGACTGCCTCCAGAAGTTAGATCAGATGGCAAATTGGATTTGGTGCTAGGTCTTTCCCTTTAGGTTTTACCCCAACAATGTTTTCATTAGTTTCGCTCACTCTCGAAATCAAGCATTTTACAGCAGGTTGGAGCAGCCTGTATCTCAGCACAGGAATAAGGTAGGGAAGAATTCTAAGGCTCATTTTGACTGCCTCCAGAAGTTAGATCAGATGGCAAATTGGATTTGGTGCTAGGTCTTTCCCTTTAGGTTTTACCCCAACAATGTTTTCATTAGTTTCGCTCACTCTCGAAATCAAGCATTTTACAGCAGGTTGGAGCAGCCTGTATCTCAGCACAGGAATAAGGTAGGGAAGAATTCTAAGGCTCATTTTGACTGCCTCCAGAAGTTAGATCAGATGGCAAATTGGATTTGGTGCTAGGTCTTTCCCTTTAGGTTTTACCCCAACAATGTTTTCATTAGTTTCGCTCACTCTCGAAATCAAGCATTTTACAGCAGGTTGGAGCAGCCTGTATCTCAGCACAGGAATAAGGTAGGGAAGAATTCTAAGGCTCATTTTGACTGCCTCCAGAAGTTAGATCAGATGGCAAATTGGATTTGGTGCTAGGTCTTTCCCTTTAGGTTTTACCCCAACAATGTTTTCCTTAGTTTCGCTCACTCTCGAAATCAAGCATTTTACAGCAGGTTGGAGCAGCCTGTATCTCAGCACAGGAATAAGGTAGGGAAGAATTCTAAGGCTCATTTTGACTGCCTCCAGAAGTTAGATCAGATGGCAAATTGGATTTGGTGCTAGGTCTTTCCCTTTAGGTTTTACCCCAACAATGTTTTCATTAGTTTCGCTCACTCTCGAAATCAAGCATTTTACAGCAGGTTGGAGCAGCCTGTATCTCAGCACAGGAATAAGGTAGGGAAGAATTCTAAGGCTCATTTTGACTGCCTCCAGAAGTTAGATCAGATGGCAAATTGGATTTGGTGCTAGGTCTTTCCCTTTAGGTTTTACCCCAACAATGTTTTCATTAGTTTCGCTCACTCTCGAAATCAAGCATTTTACAGCAGGTTGGAGCAGCCTGTATCTCAGCACAGGAATAAGGTAGGGAAGAATTCTAAGGCTCATTTTGACTGCCTCCAGAAGTTAGATCAGATGGCAAATTGGATTTGGTGCTAGGTCTTTCCCTTTAGGTTTTACCCCAACAATGTTTTCATTAGTTTCGCTCACTCTCGAAATCAAGCATTTTACAGCAGGTTGGAGCAGCCTGTATCTCAGCACAGGAATAAGGTAGGGAAGAATTCTAAGGCTCATTTTGACTGCCTCCAGAAGTTAGATCAGATGGCAAATTGGATTTGGTGCTAGGTCTTTCCCTTTAGGTTTTACCCCAACAATGTTTTCATTAGTTTCGCTCACTCTCGAAATCAAGCATTTTACAGCAGGTTGGAGCAGCCTGTATCTCAGCACAGGAATAAGGTAGGGAAGAATTCTAAGGCTCATTTTGACTGCCTCCAGAAGTTAGATCAGATGGCAAATTGGATTTGGTGCTAGGTCTTTCCCTTTAGGTTTTACCCCAACAATGTTTTCATTAGTTTCGCTCACTCTCGAAATCAAGCATTTTACAGCAGGTTGGAGCAGCCTGTATCTCAGCACAGGAATAAGGTAGGGAAGAATTCTAAGGCTCATTTTGACTGCCTCCAGAAGTTAGATCAGATGGCAAATTGGATTTGGTGCTAGGTCTTTCCCTTTAGGTTTTACCCCAACAATGTTTTCATTAGTTTTGCTCACTCTCGAAATCAAGCATTTTACAGCAGGTTGGAGCAGCCTGTATCTCAGCACAGGAATAAGGTAGGGAAGAATTCTAAGGCTCATTTTGACTGCCTCCAGAAGTTAGATCAGATGGCAAATTGGATTTGGTGCTAGGTCTTTCCCTTTAGGTTTTACCCCAACAATGTTTTCATTAGTTTCGCTCACTCTCGAAATCAAGCATTTTACAGCAGGTTGGAGCAGCCTGTATCTCAGCACAGGAATAAGGTAGGGAAGAATTCTAAGGCTCATTTTGACTGCCTCCAGAAGTTAGATCAGATGGCAAATTGGATTTGGTGCTAGGTCTTTCCCTTTAGGTTTTACCCCAACAATGTTTTCATTAGTTTCGCTCACTCTCGAAATCAAGCATTTTACAGCAGGTTGGAGCAGCCTGTATCTCAGCACAGGAATAAGGTAGGGAAGAATTCTAAGGCTCATTTTGACTGCCTCCAGAAGTTAGATCAGATGGCAAATTGGATTTGGTGCTAGGTCTTTCCCTTTAGGTTTTACCCCAACAATGTTTTCATTAGTTTCGCTCACTCTCGAAATCAAGCATTTTACAGCAGGTTGGAGCAGCCTGTATCTCAGCACAGGAATAAGGTAGGGAAGAATTCTAAGGATCATTTTGACTGCCTCCAGAAGTTAGATCAGATGGCAAATTGGATTTGGTGCTAGGTCTTTCCCTTTAGGTTTTACCCCAACAATGTTTTCATTAGTTTCGCTCACTCTCGAAATCAAGCATTTTACAGCAGGTTGGAGCAGCCTGTATCTCAGCACAGGAATAAGGTAGGGAAGAATTCTAAGGCTCATTTTGACTGCCTCCAGAAGTTAGATCAGATGGCAAATTGGATTTGGTGCTAGGTCTTTCCCTTTAGGTTTTACCCCAACAATGTTTTCATTAGTTTCGCTCACTCTCGAAATCAAGCATTTTACAGCAGGTTGGAGCAGCCTGTATCTCAGCACAGGAATAAGGTAGGGAAGAATTCTAAGGCTCATTTTGACTGCCTCCAGAAGTTAGATCAGATGGCAAATTGGATTTGGTGCTAGGTCTTTCCCTTTAGGTTTTACCCCAACAATGTTTTCATTAGTTTCGCTCACTCTCGAAATCAAGCATTTTACAGCAGGTTGGAGCAGCCTGTATCTCAGCACAGGAATAAGGTAGGGAAGAATTCTAAGGATCATTTTGACTGCCTCCAGAAGTTAGATCAGATGGCAAATTGGATTTGGTGCTAGGTCTTTCCCTTTAGGTTTTACCCCAACAATGTTTTCATTAGTTTCGCTCACTCTCGAAATCAAGCATTTTACAGCAGGTTGGAGCAGCCTGTATCTCAGCACAGGAATAAGGTAGGGAAGAATTCTAAGGCTCATTTTGACTGCCTCCAGAAGTTAGATCAGATGGCAAATTGGATTTGGTGCTAGGTCTTTCCCTTTAGGTTTTACCCCAACAATGTTTTCATTAGTTTCGCTCACTCTCGAAATCAAGCATTTTACAGCAGGTTGGAGCAGCCTGTATCTCAGCACAGGAATAAGGTAGGGAAGAATTCTAAGGATCATTTTGACTGCCTCCAGAAGTTAGATCAGATGGCAAATTGGATTTGGTGCTAGGTCTTTCCCTTTAGGTTTTACCCCAACAATGTTTTCATTAGTTTCGCTCACTCTCGAAATCAAGCATTTTACAGCAGGTTGGAGCAGCCTGTATCTCAGCACAGGAATAAGGTAGGGAAGAATTCTAAGGCTCATTTTGACTGCCTCCAGAAGTTAGATCAGATGGCAAATTGGATTTGGTGCTAGGTCTTTCCCTTTAGGTTTTACCCCAACAATGTTTTCATTAGTTTCGCTCACTCTCGAAATCAAGCATTTTACAGCAGGTTGGAGCAGCCTGTATCTCAGCACAGGAATAAGGTAGGGAAGAATTCTAAGGCTCATTTTGACTGCCTCCAGAAGTTAGATCAGATGGCAAATTGGATTTGGTGCTAGGTCTTTCCCTTTAGGTTTTACCCCAACAATGTTTTCATTAGTTTCGCTCACTCTCGAAATCAAGCATTTTACAGCAGGTTGGAGCAGCCTGTATCTCAGCACAGGAATAAGGTAGGGAAGAATTCAAATGCTCATTTTGACTGCCTCCAGAAGTTAGATCAGATGGCAAATTGGATTTGGTGCTAGGTCTTTCCCTTTAGGTTTTACCCCAACAATGTTTTCATTAGTTTCGCTCACTCTCGAAATCAAGCATTTTACAGCAGGTTGGAGCAGCCTGTATCTCAGCACAGGAATAAGGTAGGGAAGAATTCTAAGGCTCATTTTGACTGCCTCCAGAAGTTAGATCAGATGGCAAATTGGATTTGGTGCTAGGTCTTTCCCTTTAGGTATTACCCCAACAATGTTTTCGTTAGTTTCGCTCACTCTCGAAATCAAGCATTTTACAGCAGGTTGGAGCAGCCTGTATCTCAGCACAGGAATAAGGTAGGGAAGAATTCTAAGGATCATTTTGACTGCCTCCAGAAGTTAGATCAGATGGCAAATTGGATTTGGTGCTAGGTCTTTCCCTTTAGGTTTTACCCCAACAATGTTTTCATTAGTTTCGCTCACTCTCGAAATCAAGCATTTTACAGCAGGTTGGAGCAGCCTGTATCTCAGCACAGGAATAAGGTAGGGAAGAATTCTAAGGCTCATTTTGACTGCCTCCAGAAGTTAGATCAGATGGCCAATTGGATTTGGTGCTAGGTCTTTCCCTTTAGGTTTTACCCCAACAATGTTTTCATTAGTTTCGCTCACTCTCGAAATCAAGCATTTTACAGCAGGTTGGAGCAGCCTGTATCTCAGCACAGGAATAAGGTAGGGAAGAATTCTAAGGCTCATTTTGACTGCCTCCAGAAGTTAGATCAGATGGCAAATTGGATTTGGTGCTAGGTCTTTCCCTTTAGGTTTTACCCCAACAATGTTTTCATTAGTTTCGCTCACTCTCGAAATCAAGCATTTTACAGCAGGTTGGAGCAGCCTGTATCTCAGCACAGGAATAAGGTAGGGAAGAATTCTAAGGCTCATTTTGACTGCCTCCAGAAGTTAGATCAGATGGCAAATTGGATTTGGTGCTAGGTCTTTCCCTTTAGGTTTTACCCCAACAATGTTTTCATTAGTTTCGCTCACTCTCGAAATCAAGCATTTTACAGCAGGTTGGAGCAGCCTGTATCTCAGCACAGGAA
The DNA here is from genome assembly GCF_026170545.1 of Melanerpes formicivorus. Classification (NCBI taxonomy): domain Eukaryota; kingdom Metazoa; phylum Chordata; class Aves; order Piciformes; family Picidae; genus Melanerpes; species Melanerpes formicivorus. The sequence continues at coordinate 24,517 of NW_027144227.1, read as the reverse complement.
TAAGGTAGGGAAGAATTCTAAGGCTCATTTTGACTGCCTCCAGAAGTTAGATCAGATGGCAAATTGGATTTGGTGCTAGGTCTTTCCCTTTAGGTTTTACCCCAACAATGTTTTCGTTAGTTTCGCTCACTCTCGAAATCAAGCATTTTACAGCAGGTTGGAGCAGCCTGTATCTCAGCACAGGAATAAGGTAGGGAAGAATTCTAAGGATCATTTTGACTGCCTCCAGAAGTTAGATCAGATGGCAAATTGGATTTGGTGCTAGGTCTTTCCCTTTAGGTTTTACCCCAACAATGTTTTCATTAGTTTCGCTCACTCTCGAAATCAAGCATTTTACAGCAGGTTGGAGCAGCCTGTATCTCAGCACAGGAATAAGGTAGGGAAGAATTCTAAGGCTCATTTTGACTGCCTCCAGAAGTTAGATCAGATGGCAAATTGGATTTGGTGCTAGGTCTTTCCCTTTAGGTTTTACCCCAACAATGTTTTCATTAGTTTCGCTCACTCTCGAAATCAAGCATTTTACAGCAGGTTGGAGCAGCCTGTATCTCAGCACAGGAATAAGGTAGGGAAGAATTCTAAGGCTCATTTTGACTGCCTCCAGAAGTTAGATCAGATGGCAAATTGGATTTGGTGCTAGGTCTTTCCCTTTAGGTTTTACCTCAACAATGTTTTCATTAGTTTCGCTCACTCTCGAAATCAAGCATTTTACAGCAGGTTGGAGCAGCCTGTATCTCAGCACAGGAATAAGGTAGGGAAGAATTCTAAGGCTCATTTTGACTGCCTCCAGAAGTTAGATCAGATGGCAAATTGGATTTGGTGCTAGGTCTTTCCCTTTAGGTTTTACCCCAACAATGTTTTCATTAGTTTCGCTCACTCTCGAAATCAAGCATTTTACAGCAGGTTGGAGCAGCCTGTATCTCAGCACAGGAATAAGGTAGGGAAGAATTCTAAGGCTCATTTTGACTGCCTCCAGAAGTTAGATCAGATGGCAAATTGGATTTGGTGCTAGGTCTTTCCCTTTAGGTTTTACCCCAACAATGTTTTCATTAGTTTCGCTCACTCTCGAAATCAAGCATTTTACAGCAGGTTGGAGCAGCCTGTATCTCAGCACAGGAATAAGGTAGGGAAGAATTCTAAGGCTCATTTTGACTGCCTCCAGAAGTTAGATCAGATGGCAAATTGGATTTGGTGCTAGGTCTTTCCCTTTAGGTTTTACCCCAACAATGTTTTCCTTAGTTTCGCTCACTCTCGAAATCAAGCATTTTACAGCAGGTTGGAGCAGCCTGTATCTCAGCACAGGAATAAGGTAGGGAAGAATTCTAAGGCTCATTTTGACTGCCTCCAGAAGTTAGATCAGATGGCAAATTGGATTTGGTGCTAGGTCTTTCCCTTTAGGTTTTACCCCAACAATGTTTTCATTAGTTTCGCTCACTCTCGAAATCAAGCATTTTACAGCAGGTTGGAGCAGCCTGTATCTCAGCACAGGAATAAGGTAGGGAAGAATTCTAAGGCTCATTTTGACTGCCTCCAGAAGTTAGATCAGATGGCAAATTGGATTTGGTGCTAGGTCTTTCCCTTTAGGTTTTACCCCAACAATGTTTTCATTAGTTTCGCTCACTCTCGAAATCAAGCATTTTACAGCAGGTTGGAGCAGCCTGTATCTCAGCACAGGAATAAGGTAGGGAAGAATTCTAAGGCTCATTTTGACTGCCTCCAGAAGTTAGATCAGATGGCAAATTGGATTTGGTGCTAGGTCTTTCCCTTTAGGTTTTACCCCAACAATGTTTTCATTAGTTTCGCTCACTCTCGAAATCAAGCATTTTACAGCAGGTTGGAGCAGCCTGTATCTCAGCACAGGAATAAGGTAGGGAAGAATTCTAAGGCTCATTTTGACTGCCTCCAGAAGTTAGATCAGATGGCAAATTGGATTTGGTGCTAGGTCTTTTCCTTAAGGTTTTACCCCAACAATGTTTTCATTAGTTTCGCTCACTCTCGAAATCAAGCATTTTACAGCAGGTTGGAGCAGCCTGTATCTCAGCACAGGAATAAGGTAGGGAAGAATTCTAAGGATCATTTTGACTGCCTCCAGAAGTTAGATCAGATGGCAAATTGGATTTGGTGCTAGGTCTTTCCCTTTAGGTTTTACCCCAACAATGTTTTCATTAGTTTCGCTCACTCTCGAAATCAAGCATTTTACAGCAGGTTGGAGCAGCCTGTATCTCAGCACAGGAATAAGGTAGGGAAGAATTCTAAGGCTCATTTTGACTGCCTCCAGAAGTTAGATCAGATGGCAAATTGGATTTGGTGCTAGGTCTTTCCCTTTAGGTTTTACCCCAACAATGTTTTCATTAGTTTCGCTCACTCTCGAAATCAAGCATTTTACAGCAGGTTGGAGCAGCCTGTATCTCAGCACAGGAATAAGGTAGGGAAGAATTCTAAGGATCATTTTGACTGCCTCCAGAAGTTAGATCAGATGGCAAATTGGATTTGGTGCTAGGTCTTTCCCTTTAGGTTTTACCCCAACAATGTTTTCATTAGTTTCACTCACTCTCGAAATCAAGCATTTTACAGCAGGTTGGAGCAGCCTGTATCTCAGCACAGGAATAAGGTAGGGAAGAATTCTAAGGCTCATTTTGACTGCCTCCAGAAGTTAGATCAGATGGCAAATTGGATTTGGTGCTAGGTCTTTCCCTTTAGGTTTTACCCCAACAATGTTTTCATTAGTTTCGCTCACTCTCGAAATCAAGCATTTTAGAGCAGGTTGGAGCAGCCTGTATCTCAGCACAGGAATAAGGTAGGGAAGAATTCTAAGGCTCATTTTGACTGCCTCCAGAAGTTAGATCAGATGGCAAATTGGATTTGGTGCTAGGTCTTTCCCTTTAGGTTTTACCCCAACAATGTTTTCATTAGTTTCGCTCACTCTCGAAATCAAGCATTTTACAGCAGGTTGGAGCAGCCTGTATCTCAGCACAGGAATAAGGTAGGGAAGAATTCTAAGGCTCATTTTGACTGCCTCCAGAAGTTAGATCAGATGGCAAATTGGATTTGGTGCTAGGTCTTTCCCTTTAGGTTTTACCCCAACAATGTTTTCATTAGTTTCGCTCACTCTTGAAATCAAGCATTTTACAGCAGGTTGGAGCAGCCTGTATCTCAGCACAGGAATAAGGTAGGGAAGAATTCTAAGGCTCATTTTGACTGCCTCCAGAAGTTAGATCAGATGGCAAATTGGATTTGGTGCTAGGTCTTTCCCTTTAGGTTTTACCCCAACAATGTTTTCATTAGTTTCGCTCACTCTCGAAATCAAGCATTTTACAGCAGGTTGGAGCAGCCTGTATCTCAGCACAGGAATAAGGTAGGGAAGAATTCTAAGGATCATTTTGACTGCCTCCAGAAGTTAGATCAGATGGCAAATTGGATTTGGTGCTAGGTCTTTCCCTTTAGGTTTTACCCCAACAATGTTTTCATTAGTTTCGCTCACTCTCGAAATCAAGCATTTTACAGCAGGTTGGAGCAGCCTGTATCTCAGCACAGGAATAAGGTAGGGAAGAATTCTAAGGCTCATTTTGACTGCCTCCAGAAGTTAGATCAGATGGCAAATTGGATTTGGTGCTAGGTCTTTCCCTTTAGGTTTTACCCCAACAATGTTTTCATTAGTTTCGCTCACTCTCGAAATCAAGCATTTTACAGCAGGTTGGAGCAGCCTGTATCTCAGCACAGGAATAAGGTAGGGAAGAATTCTAAGGATCATTTTGACTGCCTCCAGAAGTTAGATCAGATGGCAAATTGGATTTGGTGCTAGGTCTTTCCCTTTAGGTTTTACCCCAACAATGTTTTCATTAGTTTCGCTCACTCTCGAAATCAAGCATTTTACAGCAGGTTGGAGCAGCCTGTATCTCAGCACAGGAATAAGGTAGGGAAGAATTCTAAGGATCATTTTGACTGCCTCCAGAAGTTAGATCAGATGGCAAATTGGATTTGGTGCTAGGTCTTTCCCTTTAGGTTTTACCCCAACAATGTTTTCATTAGTTTCGCTCACTCTCGAAATCAAGCATTTTACAGCAGGTTGGAGCAGCCTGTATCTCAGCACAGGAATAAGGTAGGGAAGAATTCTAAGGCTCATTTTGACTGCCTCCAGAAGTTAGATCAGATGGCAAATTGGATTTGGTGCTAGGTCTTTTCCTTAAGGTTTTACCCCAACAATGTTTTCATTAGTTTCGCTCACTCTCGAAATCAAGCATTTTACAGCAGGTTGGAGCAGCCTGTATCTCAGCACAGGAATAAGGTAGGGAAGAATTCTAAGGATCATTTTGACTGCCTCCAGAAGTTAGATCAGATGGCAAATTGGATTTGGTGCTAGGTCTTTCCCTTTAGGTTTTACCCCAACAATGTTTTCATTAGTTTCGCTCACTCTCGAAATCAAGCATTTTACAGCAGGTTGGAGCAGCCTGTATCTCAGCACAGGAATAAGGTAGGGAAGAATTCTAAGGCTCATTTTGACTGCCTCCAGAAGTTAGATCAGATGGCAAATTGGATTTGGTGCTAGGTCTTTCCCTTTAGGTTTTACCCCAACAATGTTTTCCTTAGTTTCGCTCACTCTCGAAATCAAGCATTTTACAGCAGGTTGGAGCAGCCTGTATCTCAGCACAGGAATAAGGTAGGGAAGAATTCTAAGGCTCATTTTGACTGCCTCCAGAAGTTAGATCAGATGGCAAATTGGATTTGGTGCTAGGTCTTTCCCTTTAGGTTTTACCCCAACAATGTTTTCATTAGTTTCACTCACTCTCGAAATCAAGCATTTTACAGCAGGTTGGAGCAGCCTGTATCTCAGCACAGGAATAAGGTAGGGAAGAATTCTAAGGCTCATTTTGACTGCCTCCAGAAGTTAGATCAGATGGCAAATTGGATTTGGTGCTAGGTCTTTCCCTTTAGGTTTTACCCCAACAATGTTTTCATTAGTTTCGCTCACTCTCGAAATCAAGCATTTTACAGCAGGTTGGAGCAGCCTGTATCTCAGCACAGGAATTAAGGTAGGGAAGAATTCTAAGGCTCATTTTGACTGCCTCCAGAAGTTAGATCAGATGGCAAATTGGATTTGGTGCTAGGTCTTTCCCTTTAGGTTTTACCCCAACAATGTTTTCATTAGTTTCGCTCACTCTCGAAATCAAGCATTTTACAGCAGGTTGGAGCAGCCTGTATCTCAGCACAGGAATAAGGTAGGGAAGAATTCTAAGGCTCATTTTGACTGCCTCCAGAAGTTAGATCAGATGGCAAATTGGATTTGGTGCTAGGTCTTTCCCTTTAGGTTTTACCCCAACAATGTTTTCATTAGTTTCGCTCACTCTCGAAATCAAGCATTTTACAGCAGGTTGGAGCAGCCTGTATCTCAGCACAGGAATAAGGTAGGGAAGAATTCTAAGGCTCATTTTGACTGCCTCCAGAAGTTAGATCAGATGGCAAATTGGATTTGGTGCTAGGTCTTTCCCTTTAGGTTTTACCCCAACAATGTTTTCATTAGTTTCGCTCACTCTCGAAATCAAGCATTTTACAGCAGGTTGGAGCAGCCTGTATCTCAGCACAGGAATAAGGTAGGGAAGAATTCTAAGGATCATTTTGACTGCCTCCAGAAGTTAGATCAGATGGCAAATTGGATTTGGTGCTAGGTCTTTCCCTTTAGGTTTTACCCCAACAATGTTTTCATTAGTTTCGCTCACTCTCGAAATCAAGCATTTTACAGCAGGTTGGAGCAGCCTGTATCTCAGCACAGGAATAAGGTAGGGAAGAATTCTAAGGCTCATTTTGACTGCCTCCAGAAGTTAGATCAGATGGCAAATTGGATTTGGTGCTAGGTCTTTCCCTTTAGGTTTTACCCCAACAATGTTTTCATTAGTTTCGCTCACTCTCGAAATCAAGCATTTTACAGCAGGTTGGAGCAGCCTGTATCTCAGCACAGGAATAAGGTAGGGAAGAATTCTAAGGATCATTTTGACTGCCCTCCAGAAGTTAGATCAGATGGCAAATTGGATTTGGTGCTAGGTCTTTCCCTTTAGGTTTTACCCCAACAATGTTTTCATTAGTTTCGCTCACTCTCGAAATCAAGCATTTTACAGCAGGTTGGAGCAGCCTGTATCTCAGCACAGGAATAAGGTAGGGAAGAATTCTAAGGATCATTTTGACTGCCTCCAGAAGTTAGATCAGATGGCAAATTGGATTTGGTGCTAGGTCTTTCCCTTTAGGTTTTACCCCAACAATGTTTTCATTAGTTTCGCTCACTCTCGAAATCAAGCATTTTACAGCAGGTTGGAGCAGCCTGTATCTCAGCACAGGAATAAGGTAGGGAAGAATTCTAAGGCTCATTTTGACTGCCTCCAGAAGTTAGATCAGATGGCAAATTGGATTTGGTGCTAGGTCTTTCCCTTTAGGTTTTACCCCAACAATGTTTTCATTAGTTTCGCTCACATCTCGAAATCAAGCATTTTACAGCAGGTTGGAGCAGCCTGTATCTCAGCACAGGAATAAGGTAGGGAAGAATTCTAAGGATCATTTTGACTGCCTCCAGAAGTTAGATCAGATGGCAAATTGGATTTGGTGCTAGGTCTTTCCCTTTAGGTTTTACCCCAACAATGTTTTCATTAGTTTCGCTCACTCTCGAAATCAAGCATTTTACAGCAGGTTGGAGCAGCCTGTATCTCAGCACAGGAATAAGGTAGGGAAGAATTCTAAGGATCATTTTGACTGCCTCCAGAAGTTAGATCAGATGGCAAATTGGATTTGGTGCTAGGTCTTTCCCTTTAGGTTTTACCCCAACAATGTTTTCATTAGTTTCGCTCACTCTCGAAATCAAGCATTTTACAGCAGGTTGGAGCAGCCTGTATCTCAGCACAGGAATAAGGTAGGGAAGAATTCTAAGGCTCATTTTGACTGCCTCCAGAAGTTAGATCAGATGGCAAATTGGATTTGGTGCTAGGTCTTTCCCTTTAGGTTTTACCCCAACAATGTTTTCATTAGTTTCGCTCACTCTCGAAATCAAGCATTTTACAGCAGGTTGGAGCAGCCTGTATCTCAGCACAGGAATAAGGTAGGGAAGAATTCTAAGGCTCATTTTGACTGCCTCCAGAAGTTAGATCAGATGGCAAATTGGATTTGGTGCTAGGTCTTTCCCTTTAGGTTTTACCCCAACAATGTTTTCATTAGTTTCGCTCACTCTCGAAATCAAGCATTTTACAGCAGGTTGGAGCAGCCTGTATCTCAGCACAGGAATAAGGTAGGGAAGAATTCTAAGGCTCATTTTGACTGCCTCCAGAAGTTAGATCAGATGGCAAATTGGATTTGGTGCTAGGTCTTTCCCTTTAGGTTTTACCCCAACAATGTTTTCATTAGTTTCGCTCACTCTCGAAATCAAGCATTTTACAGCAGGTTGGAGCAGCCTGTATCTCAGCACAGGAATAAGGTAGGGAAGAATTCTAAGGATCATTTTGACTGCCTCCAGAAGTTAGATCAGATGGCAAATTGGATTTGGTGCTAGGTCTTTCCCTTTAGGTTTTACCCCAACAATGTTTTCATTAGTTTCGCTCACTCTCGAAATCAAGCATTTTACAGCAGGTTGGAGCAGCCTGTATCTCAGCACAGGAATAAGGTAGGGAAGAATTCTAAGGCTCATTTTGACTGCCTCCAGAAGTTAGATCAGATGGCAAATTGGATTTGGTGCTAGGTCTTTCCCTTTAGGTTTTACCCCAACAATGTTTTCATTAGTTTCGCTCACTCTCGAAATCAAGCATTTTACAGCAGGTTGGATCAGCCTGTATCTCAGCACAGGAATAAGGTAGGGAAGAATTCTAAGGCTCATTTTGACTGCCTCCAGAAGTTAGATCAGATGGCAAATTGGATTTGGTGCTAGGTCTTTCCCTTTAGGTTTTACCCCAACAATGTTTTCATTAGTTTCGCTCACTCTCGAAATCAAGCATTTTACAGCAGGTTGGAGCAGCCTGTATCTCAGCACAGGAATAAGGTAGGGAAGAATTCTAAGGATCATTTTGACTGCCTCCAGAAGTTAGATCAGATGGCAAATTGGATTTGGTGCTAGGTCTTTCCCTTTAGGTTTTACCCCAACAATGTTTTCATTAGTTTCGCTCACTCTCGAAATCAAGCATTTTACAGCAGGTTGGAGCAGCCTGTATCTCAGCACAGGAATAAGGTAGGGAAGAATTCTAAGGCTCATTTTGACTGCCTCCAGAAGTTAGATCAGATGGCAAATTGGATTTGGTGCTAGGTCTTTCCCTTTAGGTTTTACCCCAACAATGTTTTCATTAGTTTCGCTCACTCTCGAAATCAAGCATTTTACAGCAGGTTGGAGCAGCCTGTATCTCAGCACAGGAATAAGGTAGGGAAGAATTCTAAGGATCATTTTGACTGCCTCCAGAAGTTAGATCAGATGGCAAATTGGATTTGGTGCTAGGTCTTTCCCTTTAGGTTTTACCCCAACAATGTTTTCATTAGTTTCGCTCACTCTCGAAATCAAGCATTTTACAGCAGGTTGGAGCAGCCTGTATCTCAGCACAGGAATAAGGTAGGGAAGAATTCTAAGGATCATTTTGACTGCCTCCAGAAGTTAGATCAGATGGCAAATTGGATTTGGTGCTAGGTCTTTCCCTTTAGGTTTTACCCCAACAATGTTTTCATTAGTTTCGCTCACTCTCGAAATCAAGCATTTTACAGCAGGTTGGAGCAGCCTGTATCTCAGCACAGGAATAAGGTAGGGAAGAATTCTAAGGATCATTTTGACTGCCTCCAGAAGTTAGATCAGATGGCAAATTGGATTTGGTGCTAGGTCTTTTCCTTAAGGTTTTACCCCAACAATGTTTTCATTAGTTTCGCTCACTCTCGAAATCAAGCATTTTACAGCAGGTTGGAGCAGCCTGTATCTCAGCACAGGAATAAGGTAGGGAAGAATTCTAAGGATCATTTTGACTGCCTCCAGAAGTTAGATCAGATGGCAAATTGGATTTGGTGCTAGGTCTTTTCCTTAAGGTTTTACCCCAACAATGTTTTCATTAGTTTCGCTCACTCTCGAAATCAAGCATTTTACAGCAGGTTGGAGCAGCCTGTATCTCAGCACAGGAATAAGGTAGGGAAGAATTCTAAGGATCATTTTGACTGCCTCCAGAAGTTAGATCAGATGGCAAATTGGATTTGGTGCTAGGTCTTTTCCTTAAGGTTTTACCCCAACAATGTTTTCATTAGTTTCGCTCACTCTCGAAATCAAGCATTTTACAGCAGGTTGGAGCAGCCTGTATCTCAGCACAGGAATAAGGTAGGGAAGAATTCTAAGGATCATTTTGACTGCCTCCAGAAGTTAGATCAGATGGCAAATTGGATTTGGTGCTAGGTCTTTCCCTTTAGGTTTTACCCCAACAATGTTTTCATTAGTTTCGCTCACTCTCGAAATCAAGCATTTTACAGCAGGTTGGAGCAGCCTGTATCTCAGCACAGGAATATGTAGGGAAGAATTCTAAGGCTCATTTTGACTGCCTCCAGAAGTTAGATCAGATGGCAAATTGGATTTGGTGCTAGGTCTTTCCCTTTAGGTTTTACCCCAACAATGTTTTCATTAGTTTCGCTCACTCTCGAAATCAAGCATTTTACAGCAGGTTGGAGCAGCCTGTATCTCAGCACAGGAATAAGGTAGGGAAGAATTCTAAGGATCATTTTGACTGCCTCCAGAAGTTAGATCAGATGGCAAATTGGATTTGGTGCTAGGTCTTTCCCTTTAGGTTTTACCCCAACAATGTTTTCATTAGTTTCACTCACTCTCGAAATCAAGCATTTTACAGCAGGTTGGAGCAGCCTGTATCTCAGCACAGGAATAAGGTAGGGAAGAATTCTAAGGCTCATTTTGACTGCCTCCAGAAGTTAGATCAGATGGCAAATTGGATTTGGTGCTAGGTCTTTCCCTTTAGGTTTTACCCCAACAATGTTTTCATTAGTTTCGCTCACTCTCGAAATCAAGCATTTTACAGCAGGTTGGAGCAGCCTGTATCTCAGCACAGGAATAAGGTAGGGAAGAATTCTAAGGCTCATTTTGACTGCCTCCAGAAGTTAGATCAGATGGCAAATTGGATTTGGTGCTAGGTCTTTCCCTTTAGGTTTTACCCCAACAATGTTTTCATTAGTTTCGCTCACTCTCGAAATCAAGCATTTTACAGCAGGTTGGAGCAGCCTGTATCTCAGCACAGGAATAAGGTAGGGAAGAATTCTAAGGCTCATTTTGACTGCCTCCAGAAGTTAGATCAGATGGCAAATTGGATTTGGTGCTAGGTCTTTCCCTTTAGGTTTTACCCCAACAATGTTTTCATTAGTTTCGCTCACTCTCGAAATCAAGCATTTTACAGCAGGTTGGAGCAGCCTGTATCTCAGCACAGGAATAAGGTAGGGAAGAATTCTAAGGCTCATTTTGACTGCCTCCAGAAGTTAGATCAGATGGCAAATTGGATTTGGTGCTAGGTCTTTCCCTTTAGGTTTTACCCCAACAATGTTTTCATTAGTTTCGCTCACTCTCGAAATCAAGCATTTTACAGCAGGTTGGAGCAGCCTGTATCTCAGCACAGGAATAAGGTAGGGAAGAATTCTAAGGATCATTTTGACTGCCTCCAGAAGTTAGATCAGATGGGGCAAATTGGATTTGGTGCTAGGTCTTTCCCTTTAGGTTTTACCCCAACAATGTTTTCATTAGTTTCGCTCACTCTCGAAATCAAGCATTTTACAGCAGGTTGGAGCAGCCTGTATCTCAGCACAGGAATAAGGTAGGGAAGAATTCTAAGGCTCATTTTGACTGCCTCCAGAAGTTAGATCAGATGGCAAATTGGATTTGGTGCTAGGTCTTTCCCTTTAGGTTTTACCCCAACAATGTTTTCATTAGTTTCGCTCACTCTCGAAATCAAGCATTTTACAGCAGGTTGGAGCAGCCTGTATCTCAGCACAGGAATAAGGTAGGGAAGAATTCTAAGGATCATTTTGACTGCCTCCAGAAGTTAGATCAGATGGCAAATTGGATTTGGTGCTAGGTCTTTCCCTTTAGGTTTTACCCCAACAATGTTTTCATTAGTTTCGCTCACTCTCGAAATCAAGCATTTTACAGCAGGTTGGAGCAGCCTGTATCTCAGCACAGGAATAAGGTAGGGAAGAATTCTAAGGATCATTTTGACTGCCTCCAGAAGTTAGATCAGATGGCAAATTGGATTTGGTGCTAGGTCTTTCCCTTTAGGTTTTACCCCAACAATGTTTTCATTAGTTTCGCTCACTCTCGAAATCAAGCATTTTACAGCAGGTTGGAGCAGCCTGTATCTCAGCACAGGAATAAGGTAGGGAAGAATTCTAAGGCTCATTTTGACTGCCTCCAGAAGTTAGATCAGATGGCAAATTGGATTTGGTGCTAGGTCTTTCCCTTTAGGTTTTACCCCCAACAATGTTTTCATTAGTTTCGCTCACTCTCGAAATCAAGCATTTTACAGCAGGTTGGAGCAGCCTGTATCTCAGCACAGGAATAAGGTAGGGAAGAATTCTAAGGCTCATTTTGACTGCCTCCAGAAGTTAGATCAGATGGCAAATTGGATTTGGTGCTAGGTCTTTCCCTTTAGGTTTTACCCCAACAATGTTTTCATTAGTTTCGCTCACTCTCGAAATCAAGCATTTTACAGCAGGTTGGAGCAGCCTGTATCTCAGCACAGGAATAAGGTAGGGAAAGAATTCTAAGGCTCATTTTGACTGCCTCCAGAAGTTAGATCAGATGGCAAATTGGATTTGGTGCTAGGTCTTTCCCTTTAGGTTTTACCCCAACAATGTTTTCATTAGTTTCGCTCACTCTCGAAATCAAGCATTTTACAAGCAGGTTGGAGCAGCCTGTATCTCAGCACAGGAATAAGGTAGGGAAGAATTCTAAGGCTCATTTTGACTGCCTCCAGAAGTTAGATCAGATGGCAAATTGGATTTGGTGCTAGGTCCCTTTAGGTTTTACCCCAACAATGTTTTCATTAGTTTCGCTCACTCTCGAAATCAAGCATTTTACAGCAGGTTGGAGCAGCCTGTATCTCAGCACAGGAATAAGGTAGGGAAGAATTCTAAGGCTCATTTTGACTGCCTCCAGAAGTTAGATCAGATGGCAAATTGGATTTGGTGCTAGGTCTTTCCCTTTAGGTTTTACCCCAACAATGTTTTCATTAGTTTCGCTCACTCTCGAAATCAAGCATTTTACAGCAGGTTGGAGCAGCCTGTATCTCAGCACAGGAATAAGGTAGGGAAGAATTCTAAGGCTCATTTTGACTGCCTCCAGAAGTTAGATCAGATGGCAAATTGGATTTGGTGCTAGGTCTTTCCCTTTAGGTTTTACCCCAACAATGTTTTCATTAGTTTCGCTCACTCTCGAAATCAAGCATTTTACAGCAGGTTGGAGCAGCCTGTATCTCAGCACAGGAATAAGGTAGGGAAGAATTCTAAGGCTCATTTTGACTGCCTCCAGAAGTTAGATCAGATGGCAAATTGGATTTGGTGCTAGGTCTTTCCCTTTAGGTTTTACCCCAACAATGTTTTCATTAGTTTCGCTCACTCTCGAAATCAAGCATTTTACAGCAGGTTGGAGCAGCCTGTATCTCAGCACAGGAATAAGGTAGGGAAGAATTCTAAGGCTCATTTTGACTGCCTCCAGAAGTTAGATCAGATGGCAAATTGGATTTGGTGCTAGGTCTTTCCCTTTAGGTTTTACCCCAACAATGTTTTCATTAGTTTCGCTCACTCTCGAAATCAAGCATTTTACAGCAGGTTGGAGCAGCCTGTATCTCAGCACAGGAATAAGGTAGGGAAGAATTCTAAGGCTCATTTTGACTGCCTCCAGAAGTTAGATCAGATGGCAAATTGGATTTGGTGCTAGGTCTTTCCCTTTAGGTTTTACCCCAACAATGTTTTCATTAGTTTCGCTCACTCTCGAAATCAAGCATTTTACAGCAGGTTGGAGCAGCCTGTATCTCAGCACAGGAATAAGGTAGGGAAGAATTCTAAGGCTCATTTTGACTGCCTCCAGAAGTTAGATCAGATGGCAAATTGGATTTGGTGCTAGGTCTTTCCCTTTAGGTTTTACCCCAACAATGTTTTCATTAGTTTCGCTCACTCTCGAAATCAAGCATTTTACAGCAGGTTGGAGCAGCCTGTATCTCAGCACAGGAATAAGGTAGGGAAGAATTCTAAGGCTCATTTTGACTGCCTCCAGAAGTTAGATCAGATGGCAAATTGGATTTGGTGCTAGGTCTTTCCCTTTAGGTTTTACCCCAACAATGTTTTCATTAGTTTCGCTCACTCTCGAAATCAAGCATTTTACAGCAGGTTGGAGCAGCCTGTATCTCAGCACAGGAATAAGGTAGGGAAGAATTCTAAGGCTCATTTTGACTGCCTCCAGAAGTTAGATCAGATGGCAAATTGGATTTGGTGCTAGGTCTTTCCCTTTAGGTTTTACCCCAACAATGTTTTCATTAGTTTCGCTCACTCTGGAAATCAAGCATTTTACAGCAGGTTGGAGCAGCCTGTATCTCAGCACAGGAATAAGGTAGGGAAGAATTCTAAGGCTCATTTTGACTGCCTCCAGAAGTTAGATCAGATGGCAAATTGGATTTGGTGCTAGGTCTTTCCCTTTAGGTTTTACCCCAACAATGTTTTCATTAGTTTCGCTCACTCTCGAAATCAAGCATTTTACAGCAGGTTGGAGCAGCCTGTATCTCAGCACAGGAATAAGGTAGGGAAGAATTCTAAGGCTCATTTTGACTGCCTCCAGAAGTTAGATCAGATGGCAAATTGGATTTGGTGCTAGGTCTTTCCCTTTAGGTTTTACCCCAACAATGTTTTCATTAGTTTCGCTCACTCTCGAAATCAAGCATTTTACAGCAGGTTGGAGCAGCCTGTATCTCAGCACAGGAATAAGGTAGGGAAGAATTCTAAGGCTCATTTTTGACTGCCTCCAGAAGTTAGATCAGATGGCAAATTGGATTTGGTGCTAGGTCTTTCCCTTTAGGTTTTACCCCAACAATGTTTTCATTAGTTTCGCTCACTCTCGAAATCAAGCATTTTACAGCAGGTTGGAGCAGCCTGTATCTCAGCACAGGAATAAGGTAGGGAAGAATTCTAAGGCTCATTTTGACTGCCTCCAGAAGTTAGATCAGATGGCAAATTGGATTTGGTGCTAGGTCTTTCCCTTTAGGTTTTACCCCAACAATGTTTTCCTTAGTTTCGCTCACTCTCGAAATCAAGCATTTTACAGCAGGTTGGAGCAGCCTGTATCTCAGCACAGGAATAAGGTAGGGAAGAATTCTAAGGCTCATTTTGACTGCCTCCAGAAGTTAGATCAGATGGCAAATTGGATTTGGTGCTAGGTCTTTCCCTTTAGGTTTTACCCCAACAATGTTTTCATTAGTTTCGCTCACTCTCGAAATCAAGCATTTTACAGCAGGTTGGAGCAGCCTGTATCTCAGCACAGGAATAAGGTAGGGAAGAATTCTAAGGCTCATTTTGACTGCCTCCAGAAGTTAGATCAGATGGCAAATTGGATTTGGTGCTAGGTCTTTCCCTTTAGGTTTTACCCCAACAATGTTTTCATTAGTTTCGCTCACTCTCGAAATCAAGCATTTTACAGCAGGTTGGAGCAGCCTGTATCTCAGCACAGGAATAAGGTAGGGAAGAATTCTAAGGCTCATTTTGACTGCCTCCAGAAGTTAGATCAGATGGCAAATTGGATTTGGTGCTAGGTCTTTCCCTTTAGGTTTTACCCCAACAATGTTTTCATTAGTTTCGCTCACTCTGGAAATCAAGCATTTTACAGCAGGTTGGAGCAGCCTGTATCTCAGCACAGGAATAAGGTAGGGAAGAATTCTAAGGCTCATTTTGACTGCCTCCAGAAGTTAGATCAGATGGCAAATTGGATTTGGTGCTAGGTCTTTCCCTTTAGGTTTTACCCCAACAATGTTTTCATTAGTTTCGCTCACTCTCGAAATCAAGCATTTTACAGCAGGTTGGAGCAGCCTGTATCTCAGCACAGGAATAAGGTAGGGAAGAATTCTAAGGCTCATTTTGACTGCCTCCAGAAGTTAGATCAGATGGCAAATTGGATTTGGTGCTAGGTCTTTCCCTTTAGGTTTTACCCCAACAATGTTTTCATTAGTTTCGCTCACTCTCGAAATCAAGCATTTTACAGCAGGTTGGAGCAGCCTGTATCTCAGCACAGGAATAAGGTAGGGAAGAATTCTAAGGCTCATTTTGACTGCCTCCAGAAGTTAGATCAGATGGCAAATTGGATTTGGTGCTAGGTCTTTCCCTTTAGGTTTTACCCCAACAATGTTTTCATTAGTTTCGCTCACTCTCGAAATCAAGCATTTTACAGCAGGTTGGAGCAGCCTGTATCTCAGCACAGGAATAAGGTAGGGAAGAATTCTAAGGCTCATTTTGACTGCCTCCAGAAGTTAGATCAGATGGCAAATTGGATTTGGTGCTAGGTCTTTCCCTTTAGGTTTTACCCCAACAATGTTTTCATTAGTTTCGCTCACTCTCGAAATCAAGCATTTTACAGCAGGTTGGAGCAGCCTGTATCTCAGCACAGGAATAAGGTAGGGAAGAATTCTAAGGCTCATTTTGACTGCCTCCAGAAGTTAGATCAGATGGCAAATTTGATTTGGTGCTAGGTCTTTCCCTTTAGGTTTTACCCCAACAATGTTTTCATTAGTTTCGCTCACTCTCGAAATCAAGCATTTTACAGCAGGTTGGAGCAGCCTGTATCTCAGCACAGGAATAAGGTAGGGAAGAATTCTAAGGCTCATTTTGACTGCCTCCAGAAGTTAGATCAGATGGCAAATTGGATTTGGTGCTAGGTCTTTCCCTTTAGGTTTTTACCCCAACAATGTTTTCATTAGTTTCGCTCACTCTCGAAATCAAGCATTTTACAGCAGGTTGGAGCAGCCTGTATCTCAGCACAGGAATAAGGTAGGGAAGAATTCTAAGGATCATTTTGACTGCCTCCAGAAGTTAGATCAGATGGCAAATTGGATTTGGTGCTAGGTCTTTCCCTTTAGGTTTTACCCCAACAATGTTTTCATTAGTTTCGCTCACTCTCGAAATCAAGCATTTTACAGCAGGTTGGAGCAGCCTGTATCTCAGCACAGGAATAAGGTAGGGAAGAATTCTAAGGCTCATTTTGACTGCCTCCAGAAGTTAGATCAGATGGCAAATTGGATTTGGTGCTAGGTCTTTCCCTTTAGGTTTTACCCCAACAATGTTTTCATTAGTTTCGCTCACTCTCGAAATCAAGCATTTTACAGCAGGTTGGAGCAGCCTGTATCTCAGCACAGGAATAAGGTAGGGAAGAATTCTAAGGCTCATTTTGACTGCCTCCAGAAGTTAGATCAGATGGCAAATTGGATTTGGTGCTAGGTCTTTCCCTTTAGGTTTTACCCCAACAATGTTTTCATTAGTTTCGCTCACTCTCGAAATCAAGCATTTTACAGCAGGTTGGAGCAGCCTGTATCTCATCACAGGAATAAGGTAGGGAAGAATTCTAAGGATCATTTTGACTGCCTCCAGAAGTTAGATCAGATGGCAAATTGGATTTGGTGCTAGGTCTTTCCCTTTAGGTTTTACCCCAACAATGTTTTCATTAGTTTCGCTCACTCTCGAAATCAAGCATTTTACAGCAGGTTGGAGCAGCCTGTATCTCAGCACAGGAATAAGGTAGGGAAGAATTCTAAGGCTCATTTTGACTGCCTCCAGAAGTTAGATCAGATGGCAAATTGGATTTGGTGCTAGGTCTTTCCCTTTAGGTTTTACCCCAACAATGTTTTCATTAGTTTCGCTCACTCTCGAAATCAAGCATTTTACAGCAGGTTGGAGCAGCCTGTATCTCAGCACAGGAATAAGGTAGGGAAGAATTCTAAGGCTCATTTTGACTGCCTCCAGAAGTTAGATCAGATGGCAAATTGGATTTGGTGCTAGGTCTTTCCCTTTAGGTTTTACCCCAACAATGTTTTCATTAGTTTCGCTCACTCTCGAAATCAAGCATTTTACAGCAGGTTGGAGCAGCCTGTATCTCAGCACAGGAATAAGGTAGGGAAGAATTCTAAGGATCATTTTGACTGCCTCCAGAAGTTAGATCAGATGGCAAATTGGATTTGGTGCTAGGTCTTTCCCTTTAGGTTTTACCCCAACAATGTTTTCATTAGTTTCGCTCACTCTCGAAATCAAGCATTTTACAGCAGGTTGGAGCAGCCTGTATCTCAGCACAGGAATAAGGTAGGGAAGAATTCTAAGGCTCATTTTGACTGCCTCCAGAAGTTAGATCAGATGGCAAATTGGATTTGGTGCTAGGTCTTTCCCTTTAGGTTTTACCCCAACAATGTTTTCATTAGTTTCGCTCACTCTCGAAATCAAGCATTTTACAGCAGGTTGGAGCAGCCTGTATCTCAGCACAGGAATAAGGTAGGGAAGAATTCTAAGGATCATTTTGACTGCCTCCAGAAGTTAGATCAGATGGCAAATTGGATTTGGTGCTAGGTCTTTCCCTTTAGGTTTTACCCCAACAATGTTTTCATTAGTTTCGCTCACTCTCGAAATCAAGCATTTTACAGCAGGTTGGAGCAGCCTGTATCTCAGCACAGGAATAAGGTAGGGAAGAATTCTAAGGATCATTTTGACTGCCTCCAGAAGTTAGATCAGATGGCAAATTGGATTTGGTGCTAGGTCTTTCCCTTTAGGTTTTACCCCAACAATGTTTTCATTAGTTTCGCTCACTCTCGAAATCAAGCATTTTACAGCAGGTTGGAGCAGCCTGTATCTCAGCACAGGAATAAGGTAGGGAAGAATTCTAAGGCTCATTTTGACTGCCTCCAGAAGTTAGATCAGATGGCAAATTGGATTTGGTGCTAGGTCTTTCCCTTTAGGTTTTACCCCAACAATGTTTTCATTAGTTTCGCTCACTCTCGAAATCAAGCATTTTACAGCAGGTTGGAGCAGCCTGTATCTCAGCACAGGAATAAGGTAGGGAAGAATTCTAAGGATCATTTTGACTGCCTCCAGAAGTTAGATCAGATGGCAAATTGGATTTGGTGCTAGGTCTTTCCCTTTAGGTTTTACCCCAACAATGTTTTCATTAGTTTCGCTCACTCTCGAAATCAAGCATTTTACAGCAGGTTGGAGCAGCCTGTATCTCAGCACAGGAATAAGGTAGGGAAGAATTCTAAGGCTCATTTTGACTGCCTCCAGAAGTTAGATCAGATGGCAAATTGGATTTGGTGCTAGGTCTTTCCCTTTAGGTTTTACCCCAACAATGTTTTCATTAGTTTCGCTCACTCTCGAAATCAAGCATTTTACAGCAGGTTGGAGCAGCCTGTATCTCAGCACAGGAATAAGGTAGGGAAGAATTCTAAGGATCATTTTGACTGCCTCCAGAAGTTAGATCAGATGGCAAATTGGATTTGGTGCTAGGTCTTTCCCTTTAGGTTTTACCCCAACAATGTTTTCATTAGTTTCGCTCACTCTCGAAATCAAGCATTTTACAGCAGGTTGGAGCAGCCTGTATCTCAGCACAGGAATAAGGTAGGGAAGAATTCTAAGGATCATTTTGACTGCCTCCAGAAGTTAGATCAGATGGCAAATTGGATTTGGTGCTAGGTCTTTCCCTTTAGGTTTTACCCCAACAATGTTTTCATTAGTTTCGCTCACTCTCGAAATCAAGCATTTTACAGCAGGTTGGAGCAGCCTGTATCTCAGCACAGGAATAAGGTAGGGAAGAATTCTAAGGATCATTTTGACTGCCTCCAGAAGTTAGATCAGATGGCAAATTGGATTTGGTGCTAGGTCTTTCCCTTTAGGTTTTACCCCAACAATGTTTTCATTAGTTTCGCTCACTCTCGAAATCAAGCATTTTACAGCAGGTTGGAGCAGCCTGTATCTCAGCACAGGAATAAGGTAGGGAAGAATTCTAAGGCTCATTTTGACTGCCTCCAGAAGTTAGATCAGATGGCAAATTGGATTTGGTGCTAGGTCTTTCCCTTTAGGTTTTACCCCAACAATGTTTTCGTTAGTTTCGCTCACTCTCGAAATCAAGCATTTTACAGCAGGTTGGAGCAGCCTGTATCTCAGCACAGGAATAAGGTAGGGAAGAATTCTAAGGCTCATTTTGACTGCCTCCAGAAGTTAGATCAGATGGCATATTGGATTTGGTGCTAGGTCTTTCCCTTTAGGTTTTACCCCAACAATGTTTTCATTAGTTTCGCTCACTCTCGAAATCAAGCATTTTACAGCAGGTTGGAGCAGCCTGTATCTCAGCACAGGAATAAGGTAGGGAAGAATTCTAAGGATCATTTTGACTGCCTCCAGAAGTTAGATCAGATGGCAAATTGGATTTGGTGCTAGGTCTTTCCCTTTAGGTTTTACCCCAACAATGTTTTCATTAGTTTCGCTCACTCTCGAAATCAAGCATTTTACAGCAGGTTGGAGCAGCCTGTATCTCAGCACAGGAATAAGGTAGGGAAGAATTCTAAGGCTCATTTTGACTGCCTCCAGAAGTTAGATCAGATGGCAAATTGGATTTGGTGCTAGGTCTTTCCCTTTAGGTTTTACCCCAACAATGTTTTCATTAGTTTCGCTCACTCTCGAAATCAAGCATTTTACAGCAGGTTGGAGCAGCCTGTATCTCAGCACAGGAATAAGGTAGGGAAGAATTCTAAGGATCATTTTGACTGCCTCCAGAAGTTAGATCAGATGGCAAATTGGATTTGGTGCTAGGTCTTTCCCTTTAGGTTTTACCCCAACAATGTTTTCATTAGTTTCGCTCACTCTCGAAATCAAGCATTTTACAGCAGGTTGGAGCAGCCTGTATCTCAGCACAGGAATAAGGTAGGGAAGAATTCTAAGGCTCATTTTGACTGCCTCCAGAAGTTAGATCAGATGGCAAATTGGATTTGGTGCTAGGTCTTTCCCTTTAGGTTTTACCCCAACAATGTTTTCATTAGTTTCGCTCACTCTCGAAATCAAGCATTTTACAGCAGGTTGGAGCAGCCTGTATCTCAGCACAGGAATAAGGTAGGGAAGAATTCTAAGGCTCATTTTGACTGCCTCCAGAAGTTAGATCAGATGGCAAATTGGATTTGGTGCTAGGTCTTTCCCTTTAGGTTTTACCCCAACAATGTTTTCATTAGTTTCGCTCACTCTCGAAATCAAGCATTTTACAGCAGGTTGGAGCAGCCTGTATCTCAGCACAGGAATAAGGTAGGGAAGAATTCTAAGGCTCATTTTGACTGCCTCCAGAAGTTAGATCAGATGGCAAATTGGATTTGGTGCTAGGTCTTTCCCTTTAGGTTTTACCCCAACAATGTTTTCATTAGTTTCGCTCACTCTCGAAATCAAGCATTTTACAGCAGGTTGGAGCAGCCTGTGTCTCAGCACAGGAATAAGGTAGGGAAGAATTCTAAGGCTCATTTTGACTGCCTCCAGAAGTTAGATCAGATGGCAAATTGGATTTGGTGCTAGGTCTTTCCCTTTAGGTTTTACCCCAACAATGTTTTCATTAGTTTCGCTCACTCTCGAAATCAAGCATTTTACAGCAGGTTGGAGCAGCCTGTATCTCAGCACAGGAATAAGGTAGGGAAGAATTCTAAGGCTCATTTTGACTGCCTCCAGAAGTTAGATCAGATGGCAAATTGGATTTGGTGCTAGGTCTTTCCCTTTAGGTTTTACCCCAACAATGTTTTCATTAGTTTCGCTCACTCTCGAAATCAAGCATTTTACAGCAGGTTGGAGCAGCCTGTATCTCAGCACAGGAATAAGGTAGGGAAGAATTCTAAGGCTCATTTTGACTGCCTCCAGAAGTTAGATCAGATGGCAAATTGGATTTGGTGCTAGGTCTTTCCCTTTAGGTTTTACCCCAACAATGTTTTCATTAGTTTCGCTCACTCTCGAAATCAAGCATTTTACAGCAGGTTGGAGCAGCCTGTATCTCAGCACAGGAATAAGGTAGGGAAGAATTCTAAGGCTCATTTTGACTGCCTCCAGAAGTTAGATCAGATGGCAAATTGGATTTGGTGCTAGGTCTTTCCCTTTAGGTTTTACCCCAACAATGTTTTCATTAGTTTCGCTCACTCTCGAAATCAAGCATTTTACAGCAGGTTGGAGCAGCCTGTGTCTCAGCACAGGAATAAGGTAGGGAAGAATTCTAAGGCTCATTTTGACTGCCTCCAGAAGTTAGATCAGATGGCAAATTGGATTTGGTGCTAGGTCTTTCCCTTTAGGTTTTACCCCAACAATGTTTTCATTAGTTTCGCTCACTCTCGAAATCAAGCATTTTACAGCAGGTTGGAGCAGCCTGTATCTCAGCACAGGAATAAGGTAGGGAAGAATTCTAAGGCTCATTTTGACTGCCTCCAGAAGTTAGATCAGATGGCAAATTGGATTTGGTGCTAGGTCTTTCCCTTTAGGTTTTACCCCAACAATGTTTTCATTAGTTTCGCTCACTCTCGAAATCAAGCATTTTACAGCAGGTTGGAGCAGCCTGTATCTCAGCACAGGAATAAGGTAGGGAAGAATTCTAAGGCTCATTTTGACTGCCTCCAGAAGTTAGATCAGATGGCAAATTGGATTTGGTGCTAGGTCTTTCCCTTTAGGTTTTACCCCAACAATGTTTTCATTAGTTTCGCTCACTCTCGAAATCAAGCATTTTACAGCAGGTTGGAGCAGCCTGTATCTCAGCACAGGAATAAGGTAGGGAAGAATTCTAAGGCTCATTTTGACTGCCTCCAGAAGTTAGATCAGATGGCAAATTGGATTTGGTGCTAGGTCTTTCCTTTAGGTTTTACCCCAACAATGTTTTCATTAGTTTCGCTCACTCTCGAAATCAAGCATTTTACAGCAGGTTGGAGCAGCCTGTATCTCAGCACAGGAATAAGGTAGGGAAGAATTCTAAGGCTCATTTTGACTGCCTCCAGAAGTTAGATCAGATGGCAAATTGGATTTGGTGCTAGGTCTTTCCCTTTAGGTTTTACCCCAACAATGTTTTCATTAGTTTCGCTCACTCTCGAAATCAAGCATTTTACAGCAGGTTGGAGCAGCCTGTATCTCAGCACAGGAATAAGGTAGGGAAGAATTCTAAGGCTCATTTTGACTGCCTCCAGAAGTTAGATCAGATGGCAAATTGGATTTGGTGCTAGGTCTTTCCCTTTAGGTTTTACCCCAACAATGTTTTCATTAGTTTCGCTCACTCTCGAAATCAAGCATTTTACAGCAGGTTGGAGCAGCCTGTATCTCAGCACAGGAATAAGGTAGGGAAGAATTCTAAGGCTCATTTTGACTGCCTCCAGAAGTTAGATCAGATGGCAAATTGGATTTGGTGCTAGGTCTTTCCCTTTAGGTTTTACCCCAACAATGTTTTCATTAGTTTCGCTCACTCTCGAAATCAAGCATTTTACAGCAGGTTGGAGCAGCCTGTATCTCAGCACAGGAATAAGGTAGGGAAGAATTCTAAGGCTCATTTTGACTGCCTCCAGAAGTTAGATCAGATGGCAAATTGGATTTGGTGCTAGGTCTTTCCCTTTAGGTTTTACCCCAACAATGTTTTCATTAGTTTCGCTCACTCTCGAAATCAAGCATTTTACAGCAGGTTGGAGCAGCCTGTATCTCAGCACAGGAATAAGGTAGGGAAGAATTCTAAGGCTCATTTTGACTGCCTCCAGAAGTTAGATCAGATGGCAAATTGGATTTGGTGCTAGGTCTTTCCCTTTAGGTTTTACCCCAACAATGTTTTCCTTAGTTTCGCTCACTCTCGAAATCAAGCATTTTACAGCAGGTTGGAGCAGCCTGTATCTCAGCACAGGAATAAGGTAGGGAAGAATTCTAAGGCTCATTTTGACTGCCTCCAGAAGTTAGATCAGATGGCAAATTGGATTTGGTGCTAGGTCTTTCCCTTTAGGTTTTACCCCAACAATGTTTTCGTTAGTTTCGCTCACTCTCGAAATCAAGCATTTTACAGCAGGTTGGAGCAGCCTGTATCTCAGCACAGGAATAAGGTAGGGAAGAATTCTAAGGCTCATTTTGACTGCCTCCAGAAGTTAGATCAGATGGCAAATTGGATTTGGTGCTAGGTCTTTCCCTTTAGGTTTTACCCCAACAATGTTTTCATTAGTTTCGCTCACTCTCGAAATCAAGCATTTTACAGCAGGTTGGAGCAGCCTGTATCTCAGCACAGGAATAAGGTAGGGAAGAATTCTAAGGCTCATTTTGACTGCCTCCAGAAGTTAGATCAGATGGCAAATTGGATTTGGTGCTAGGTCTTTCCCTTTAGGTTTTACCCCAACAATGTTTTCATTAGTTTCGCTCACTCTCGAAATCAAGCATTTTACAGCAGGTTGGAGCAGCCTGTATCTCAGCACAGGAATAAGGTAGGGAAGAATTCTAAGGATCATTTTGACTGCCTCCAGAAGTTAGATCAGATGGCAAATTGGATTTGGTGCTAGGTCTTTCCCTTTAGGTTTTACCCCAACAATGTTTTCATTAGTTTCGCTCACTCTCGAAATCAAGCATTTTACAGCAGGTTGGAGCAGCCTGTATCTCAGCACAGGAATAAGGTAGGGAAGAATTCTAAGGCTCATTTTGACTGCCTCCAGAAGTTAGATCAGATGGCAAATTGGATTTGGTGCTAGGTCTTTCCCTTTAGGTTTTACCCCAACAATGTTTTCATTAGTTTCGCTCACTCTGGAAATCAAGCATTTTACAGCAGGTTGGAGCAGCCTGTATCTCAGCACAGGAATAAGGTAGGGAAGAATTCTAAGGCTCATTTTGACTGCCTCCAGAAGTTAGATCAGATGGCAAATTGGATTTGGTGCTAGGTCTTTCCCTTTAGGTTTTACCCCAACAATGTTTTCATTAGTTTCGCTCACTCTCGAAATCAAGCATTTTACAGCAGGTTGGAGCAGCCTGTATCTCAGCACAGGAATAAGGTAGGGAAGAATTCTAAGGCTCATTTTGACTGCCTCCAGAAGTTAGATCAGATGGCAAATTGGATTTGGTGCTAGGTCTTTCCCTTTAGGTTTTACCCCAACAATGTTTTCATTAGTTTCGCTCACTCTCGAAATCAAGCATTTTACAGCAGGTTGGAGCAGCCTGTATCTCAGCACAGGAATAAGGTAGGGAAGAATTCTAAGGCTCATTTTGACTGCCTCCAGAAGTTAGATCAGATGGCAAATTGGATTTGGTGCTAGGTCTTTCCCTTTAGGTTTTACCCCAACAATGTTTTCATTAGTTTCGCTCACTCTCGAAATCAAGCATTTTACAGCAGGTTGGAGCAGCCTGTATCTCAGCACAGGAATAAGGTAGGGAAGAATTCTAAGGCTCATTTTGACTGCCTCCAGAAGTTAGATCAGATGGCAAATTGGATTTGGTGCTAGGTCTTTCCCTTTAGGTTTTACCCCAACAATGTTTTCCTTAGTTTCGCTCACTCTCGAAATCAAGCATT